>NW_027675820.1:600000-837500 GCF_046562875.1 Panthera onca
ATCTGTTAAGAGAGCCATGTAAATCAAATACAAATATAACACCGGCACTCATTAGCAATATGGAATTTAAAAAAGAAAGCAATATATGTATACTCTAATATTTTATCCTATATTCATCTTGAGCCAGAAGTTCTAAAATATTACTAGAGCTTTGATTCATTGAACTACAGAAAATTAAACCTCTGGTAGTTAAGGATGAGATATAAAATTAAGTCACCGTTTCCCACAGAGTCTGCTTCATGACTCCTATACGTTGGGAAACTCTCCACTGTTTACATCATGCACAAGGAACAGAATTTACAATTTTTGTGTGCTACATATTAATGTTTGTATCTGGCTCTTACAATTGATCTCCTTATGTAATAGGCTGGTACTTAGTAGTTCCTGACTTTTTTGTTTTTTTTTTTTTTGACACAGAGTTTCTTACTCCTTTATTCCCTATGAGTAAATTAATGATCACTTCAGTGATTGGCTTGAGATAATTTTAAAAGGAGAGATTCTGTATATTTTTAAATCAATATTTAAAGACATTAACATGAAAGCATATTACAAAGATAGAAATTTGGGATTCTATAGGATCTCAGATTCATTTTTCCTTACTAGACCAAAAACAACTAAGACATTGCATTTGCACAAATTATTATTTTTTGTCTAATTTGTAGATGACAAATATGTAAATAGAAGCTTCATGTCATTTTTGTTCTTTATTATCTTCTGGCTCTAAAAGTACAGAGCAGGCCAATACTCATTTTTAAACAATTTATTGAGATATAATTTGCATACCAAACAAATTCATCCATTTCAAGTATACAAGTGAACAGTTTTAGGATATAGACTGAATTCTGCAACTATCACTGTAATCTAATTTTGGAACATTTTCATATTCCACAAAAGAAACCTCATTATCAAAAAAGAAACCTCATACCATTAATTTGCAGTTCCCATCTATAGCCCCAACCGCAGTCCTAGACAATCACTAATCTATCTGTGTCAGGGAAAGTGTCAGGACTAAGTGTCAGTATATTATATGAGGAAAAGATTTCTAAAAATCCAAATGGAAACATTAATATGTAGTACATACAGATCTGCTTATTCTGGACATTTCCTATAAATGGAATCATACAATACGCGCTCTTTTGTGACTGGCTTCTTTCACTTAGCATAATATTTTCATTGAACCACTGCATTTCAGCCCTAATTCAGCTTCAATTGTATTTCAGTGTTTCTAGTTCTCCAAGGGAGCTGCCTGAGAATGTGGCCTTTATTTAGATCATGGAATTTGAAATAGGAGTGGGATATTATGTAGCTTCAGAAAAAGGCAAAATTCCGTATGTTATAGCCTGAGTGTTTGCAGACCGCTCTGAGAAAATGAATGAGTGCTATCATACGGCTTTGGAATGTGCCTCTCATGTTTAATCTCCCACATTTTCTCTTTTATTTTCCTATTTTTTTCTGTATCTCCTCTAGACCGTTTTTCATGTTATTTTCACCCCTAATTATTTATCTATTCCCTCACTTTTTGTAGTCCTAATCAAACAACTATGTTTTTAGCATTCCTTTGGATCCAGAATTAAAAAGATTGATGAAATATGTTAATAAAATGACAAGAAAGAATATTACTTTATTTTCTTTCTGAGCTCATTTTTAAGTTTTTACAAATATCTTCTTACTGGCAAACAAACTTCTTCAGAGATGATTTTATAGAAGCTCACAACTCAAGTTATATTCAGTGATGCAAAAATTTATATGCTTACTCACCATCAACAGGTAGGTTCTTTATCAAATCGCTATTTTCCATTCCTGTGAGATTCATTCCCATGTTTTGCAAAGCAGTGTCTAGGTTAGCAACATCAACAATCCCTCCTTGGAAGAAAGAGAAGAATGTAAGCAACATTGAATAACCTTAGAATGTGACAATAGCTATGAATTACTGTGTGTTATAGATATTGGTTTCACCTTAAAGAAAAAGGTCGAATGTATATTCGGTTGTATCTAAGAGTGTCAGTAATAAAGGTGGAATTAGAATTTCCTCCAATGAGTAATTGTGGGAATCCATTCATATAATTAGCTTTTAAAGACTGTGGCAGAACTTCAAGATGATTTACAGAAATACAGAAAACAAAATTCATATGCTTCTGCCAGTAGGAAAGTATTATTTTTGTTTGCTGAACAGTTTACATGGTTCTTTCCTCTGAATAAATTTTCCCAAAAATGTCTAATAATTTCTCTCATTTTGTGAGACTGAAATATATATATAGTAGAATATGCATGACATACATTTACCATTTTAACCATTTTTCAGGATAGAGTTCAGTGGCATGGAATATACTCACCTTGTTTTAGAACCATCACCCACTATCCATCCCAGAACCTTTTACCTTCCCAAATTAAAAGTCCGTACTCCTCAAACAATACTCCTCATTCCTCCCTACACCCAGCCTCTGTCTCTACGAATCTGACTGCTCCAGGTTATCTTACATTAATAGAATCATACAGTATCTGTCTTTTTGTGATTGGCTTATTTCACTTAGCAAAATGTCTTCAATGTTCACCATGTTGTAGCCTGTGTCACAATTTCTTTCCATTTTAAGGTTGATGAACACACAGACTGAGCCCATCTCTTGGCTCTTTGA
This sequence comes from Panthera onca, assembly GCF_046562875.1. NCBI lineage: Eukaryota > Metazoa > Chordata > Mammalia > Carnivora > Felidae > Panthera > Panthera onca. The sequence continues at coordinate 602,634 of NW_027675820.1, forward strand.
ATAGTGCTGGATATACAAATTTGGATACGCACTACAAAAGTCTGAATGTCTGTGTGCCCCCCTACCCCCTGCCATTCATATATTGAAAGCCTAATTCTCAAATTGATGGTATTAAGAGATGGGTCCTAGGGGCGCCTGGGTGGCTCAGTCGGTTAAGCGGCCGACTTCGGCTCAGGTCATGATCTCCCGGTCTGTGGGTTCGAGCCCCGCGTCGGGCTCTGTGCTGACAGCTCAGAGCCTGGAGCCTGCTTCCGATTCTGTGTCTCCCCCTCTCTCTGACCCTCCCCCGTTCATGCTCTGTCTCTCTCTGTCTCAAAAATAAATAAATGTTAAAAAAAAAAAAAATTAAAAAAAAAAAAAAAGAGATGGGTCCTTTGGGAGGTTATTAGGTCATGAGGGCAGAGCCCTTATGAATGAGATTAGTGTCTTTATAAAGGATAACCTGCAGAGATCCCTTGCCCCTCCCACCTTGAAATGATACAATGCGAAGTCACTGTACAAATACAACCCAAAGGAGGGCCCATGCTGGCATCCTGATCTTGGACTCTAGTCCCCAGAACTGTGAGAAATGAACTTCTGTTGTTTATAAGCCATCCAGTCCCTGGAAATTTATTATAGCAGCCTGAATGAACTAAGACACATGCCCAGAAATGGAATTGCTGAATCATGTAGTAATTTTAAGTTTTTGAGGAACTGCCATACTGGTTTTCATAGTGGCTGCACCATTTCACGCTTCCACCACCAGCGCACAAGTGTTCCAACTTCTCCACATTCTCACCAACACTTGTTATTTTCTGTTCCTTTTTGAAAAATTTTATTTTTTTAAATGTTTATTTTTGAGTGGGGGGAGTGGAGAAAGCATGAGCGGGGTGTAGTGGGGGGGGGGGGCAGAGCAAGGATAGAGGATCCAAAGCACAGCGTGATGTGGGTCTCAAACTCACGAACTGTGAGATCATGACCTGAGCTGAAGTTGGATGCTTAACTGACTGACTGAGCCATGCAGGCGCTTCTGTCCCTTTTTATAAAATCGCCATCCTATGGGGTGTAAGGTGGCATCTCATTGTAGTCCACTATAAGTCTAATTGTTCATTTGTAGGTAGTCAGAATGCACTGTGGTTGCCCGTAGGGTTTTTTGTTTTGTTCTGTTTTGGTGTTCTGTGACTTCCTTACGATATGATTAACCAGAGACCTCTTAAGCAACATTTTAGGACTCATTACGTGCCCTGTGTTTTAGGACCCATGTCTTTGAACAATCACAAAAAATTACCAACTGTTAGGTCTTCAAATTAGCATTTTCTTTCTTTGTCTCTGTTAGCTCTTTTGTATGCTGTTGGATAAATTGGCAGATTTTTCACTCTGACCCTCAGGCCTCTTACTCCTCCTTCCTGTTTGTAACGTTTTTGTCTCTATGCTGGAATCTTGGTAATTTTTTCAGAGTTCTATTCCAGTAATCCAATTAATTCTTCATTTACATCTGCTAATAAAACCATTATGTTTTTAAATTTTTCAGGCTAGACGTTTCATTTCTAGAAATTTTGACTCCTTTCAAATCCATTTTTTCCTGTGCTAGTTTTTAAGAGTATTTCCATTTTCCTTTTGTGAATTTAGTCATTTAAAGCATACTTATTTTATGGACTATCTAAAATATTTGTATCATATGAAGTCTTTGGGGGTTCCATTTTTTATCGTATATATTGGCAAATTTTTTTTAAATATACTTTATTGTCAAATTTGTTTCCATACAACACCCGGTGCTCATCCCAACAAGTGCCCTCCTCAATGCCCATCACCCACTTTCCCCTCTCCCCCAACGCCCATCAACCCTCAGTTTGTTCTCAGTTTTTAAGAGTCTCTTCTGGTTTGCCTCCTTCCCTCTCTAACTTTTTTTTTTTCCTCTTCCTCTCCCCCATGGTCTTCTGTTAAGTTTCTCAGGATCCACATAAGAGTGAAAGCATATGGTATCTGTCTTTCTCTGCCTGACTTATTTCACTTAGCATAATACCCTCCAGTTCCACCCACGTTGCTACAAAAGGCCAGATTTCATTCTTTCTCATTGCCAATGTAGTATTCCATTGCATATATAAACCACATCTTCTTTATCCATTCATCAGTTGATGGACAGTTAGGCTCTTTCCATAATTTGGCTATTGTTGAAAGCACTGCTATCAACATTGGGGTACATGTGCCCCAATGCATCAGCACTCCTGTATCCCTTGGGTAAATTCCTAACAGTGCTATTGCTGGGTCATAGGGTAGATCTATTTTTAATTTTTTGAGGAACCTCCACACTGTTTTCCAGAGCAGCTCTACCAGTTTGCATTCCCACCAACAGTGCAAGAGGGTTCCCATTTCTTCACATCCTGGCCAGCATCTATAATCACCTGATTTGTTCATTTTAGCCACTCTGACCACTCAGCGTGAGGTGGTATCTCAGTGTGGCTTTGATTTGTATTTCCCTGATGATGAGGGATGTTGAGCATCGTTTCATGTGTCTGTTGGCCATCTGGATGTCTTCTTTGGAAAAGTGCCTGTTCGTGTCTTCTGCCCATTTCTTCACGGGGTTATTTGTTTTTCAGGTGTGGAGTTTGCGAGTTCTTTATAGGTTTCGGATACTAGCCCTTTATCCAATATGTCGTTTGCAAATATCTTCTCCCATTCCGACGGTTGCCTTTTAGTTTTGTTGATTGTTTCCTTTGTAGTGCAGAAGCCTTTTATCTTGATGAGGTCCCAATAGTTCATTTTTGCTTTTAATTCCCTTTTGGCAAAATTTTTTCATCTTTTGTAATTTTCTGTTTCAAGTTCATTTTAAGAAAAGTTTTATAGGGAAAATTCTTCTGACCATGATGTGAGGATGAATTTCTTGAATACTAGAGTTACTACAATGCTGGTGCAAACTTTAAAAAAATTTTCTTTTAATATTTATTTCTGTTGAGAGAGAGAGAGAACGCACGTGCATGTGAGTGGGGGAGGTGCGGAGAGAGACTGAGACAGAGAACCCAAAGCAGGCTCTGCACTCTCAGCACAGAGCGTATCATGGGGCTCAAACCCACAAACCATGAGATCATGACCTGAGCCAAAGTCACACACTCAACTGACAGAGCCACCCAGGTGCCTCACTTTTTGTTAAATTTTTGTGAGTTCCTGGGCCATGCAGGGAGTGCAGATATGAATTGGAACCAACATGAACATAGGTCCATAGTCATGAATTTTCAAAGAAGACATTTCTTCATGATCTTAGAATCCATGACTATACACATAAACTTCCTTTTACCTACTTGTGCTGATTAGACATTTTTCTAGTTTACCATTTCCTTAAGGGTGAAGTTATTCAAGAGTTCTACTTTTATGTGGATTTTTGCTTCCATCTTAAGGTAAAAGAATGGTACAGGAGGCCATTTCGTAAAATAAATACAGAAAAGATCTTTGGAAAAAACATGAATGTAGTTTTACACACACATACACACACAGTGGTAAAGGCTTCTCATCTGCTTTTCAGATTCAGATTCATCTGCTTTTTTGCTATACCTGTCACTCACCTTTAAGGGTTTTTACACCATCCATCAACCTATTTTGGTACACCTTTCCAACAGCTGTAAGAAAGAAAGAAATCAGACCACACCCATGAGAGATTAAGTTAGGCATTTAGGAAAGACAGACATCATAATTTACCCCCAGAAAAGGCCTAATTTAATTGTAAATAACCAAGAAAACAATTAACAAGTAGAAAAAATTTTCAATATGGCTCCCTGGCTTCTGAGGGAGTTATTATGGGCACTCTACTATGCTGAAACACACACATCTTAATTCCCTAGGCCTCCCTTTAATTTCCCCATTTTCCCTTTCTGGTATTTTCTCACTCTTTTTACTTTCCTGTATGTCCCTGTTTATTCTTGAGGATGCCTTCTGACTAGAATCAAAAGTTAGAATAGACACTTCCTTGACTTAATACCAGGTTAGTGACCGAAGGGGCCAATGATTCTATAAATAAAGTGGCACTGCTGGGGTTACTTCTTAAACTGGAACTGCATAATTCCTTCTAAATCCTGTTCTTATCAAATGGAAATAATTCTAGAACTTCTCAAAAAATAAACACAAGTCTAAGTTCCTTAAAGGCTACATTGTTTTTTTTAAATACTCACCATTGACTGGCAGATATTTCTTTAGTTTTGAGCACTCCTTATCTGTGAGCTCTATCCCCATTTTTTCCAGAATACTTTGAATATCACTGACATTAACTTCTCCTCCTTCAAAGAAAGAAATGTAAGTAGATGAAAAGTTTGGATATGACCTAAAATCTCCAAAATATGAAAAAAAGAAGTCATTTATCTATTTAGCAGATCATGCAACAGCTATGAACAAAGTAGCATGAGACCTTTGCGCCATCAGACATCATGGAAACAGAATTGTTCCCTTTACTCAAAAAATTCAATATCTATAATTATGGAGTAAAGCAATTTTTTTTGAGTAAAGCAATTTAAGCAAGATATAAGTGGCTTGGGGGATTCCAAGTTATTTAAAATATCACAGATATTTAAAATTCAGTGTCTCTGTTATTACCTTAATTATGAGTGTTGTGTCTGGTTTTACTTCACTACTTAATATGTTAATTCAGCATAATGTGCATTTGCCTTTGAGAACATTTAATTCTATTACACAAGTGAAGTAAGTACATTAGTTCAAGTTTGTAGTTTACAAAACACGGGCTACATCTTTTAAGATGTTTTGCAGTACAGACAAGTAGTTAAGTAAAGGGTATGTAAGTGAGATAGAAGGGAATGAAAGAACTGAGCAATATTTAATACTCACGAGGCATTACATGCACATGGAGAACCTGTTCACTAAATATATGCTAGGCTAAATGTATAAGAAGCGTTAAATATTTGCGATACTCTAAAATTGCTTGAGGCACCAAATATTCAAGATGTGGAAAATATTTATGACACTTGTTCAAATGACTCTAATTTGGCAATCCATTGGTGACACCATTTTTAGGTCTTCTGTGTCCTCTGCTCAAGGAACACAAAACCTATGGCTCTTTGATGGCCTTAATGGCAAGCTACAACTATTAGCTACAGGTACTTGTCCTTGTGTCTTTCTTTTTTTGTTTTTGTTTTTTTTTTTAAGTTTATTTACTTTGAGATAGAGTGGGGAGAGGGGCAGAGAGATTGAGAGAGAGAGAGAGAGAGAGAGAGAGAGAGAGAGAATATCCCATAATGCAGGCTCTGTGCTGTCAGTGCAGAGCCTGACATGGGGCTTGATCTCACGAACTGTGAGATCATGACCTGATACAAAGTCAAGAGTCAGATGCTCAACTGACTGAGCCACCCAGGTGCCCCTAACCCTGAGTCTTTCTGAAAGAGTTTGTGTCACAGGCTAGAGCACTTTCCATCTGTGGTCCATCTGCTTGAATCTCAATTCTGGTCCTTATAACCACATCAGCAGCAGGGAAAACTAATGCTGCTGAACAGAGAGAGACACAAAACTTATTATGCACATCACACACCTTAGATTCAAGTAGTGTAGTCCTTCCATTCACTCTACCCTGAATTTGTTAATGTATTCCATATTTCTGCCCCATTTTTGCTGTGTGTTTTTATTTTATTTTGTTTTGTTTTGTTTTGCTGTGTGTTTTTAAATGATGTAATACTGTGTGACTCAAACATTTTAACTGGGTCCATGAGCCTTTCTGTCCTGCGCACTCTGGGCTAGTACTTTGAGGCTACGTTTGCAGAAAGTCAGTTTCCCTTCATGACACTCAGATTATGCATATCGAAGTACTGTTTGGAAGAAACCTCAGAGGATAAAGAATTTTTTATCAAGCATTGCACTTCAGTATATAGTGTAAATATCAAAAGTTAAAATTCCATACAATTTATCACATATACAAGGACTACTTGGAGTAAAAGAGGGTATTAAAAATAATTCGTTAAAATTAATCTCCCTCCGTGGTAAACCATAACAATCGAGGATGTAAGATCACTCTGAAGTTAAACTCTAGGCTAGGAGTCAGCCAACTTTTCTATAAAAGTTTATAAACAATAGGAAATATTCTAGGTTTTGTAGGACTTATGATCTCTGTCACAACTACTCAGCTCCACCTTTGTATGGTAAAAGCAGCCATAAATAATGCACAAACTAATGGGCTGGATGTGTTCCAATGAAATTGTTTACACAAACGGAAGCAGATTTGGCCCAAGGGTCAGAGTTTGCCAACCCGTAGTTTAGACAATTAAAGTAGAAACACTTCCCCAATAAAATGGTAAAATGGCAGAGTAAAAAGGTAGTGAGGGAGAGTTGGAATAGAGCATTAAAATATAACTTAATGTACGAATTAGGAGCTTAGAGTCACAGTAATTGTTCACTAACCTGTAACAGTGGCCACTGCATCCATCAATGTGCTGAGCTCAACCTTCCCATTAGCTACAAGGAAAGCCAAAATAAGGTAATAAGGCCAGAGAGCCATATATAAACAGACAAAAAATAGGGTAAATTGGGAAATAAGAGATCGAAGTTCATTAGCTCCACTGCTTTATCTGACTCAACTATAAGGATATAAACCCTGGATTTAAAGAATTAACTCCACATTAGTTGAGGGAGAGTCTTTATCTCTTGGACAAAATGGAGTCTTGAATGAACCTCTTGAATTTGAAGGCTGCTCTCCATCTTACTGGCAGGGTGAGAGGTCCCAGTGACTTATTTGGCTGTGTAGCAATTTATCAGCTTTGGTTCAGCCACATTTGTCAGAGGAGTCTTTGGGGACCACCTTTCTTGTCTTCTTACCTTTTCCCAATTTGTCTTTCTCTAGTTTCTTTGTCTATCACAACTGTCTTGGGATTTTTGATCACATAAATTGGTGACCTGTTTCTTCGATTAACACTATATACACTTGTGTGTAAAGATACGTATGTATTTCTCTTTAACCCTAAAAGATGGGTAGATATTTCAGAGAGTCTCCAAACTGAAAGGACTTGTGGTAACACAATAACTAGTTACAAAGGGGATTCAACAGTTCACTGAAAGCTAATGGGTTAATAAAAATTCTACGTGATGAGTCGAATGTGCAGACTTGCTCTCCTATGTCCTAAGGCTTCATGAAGTCCTTGTGTAACACTAGTAATTATTTTTTTTTTAAAAAAGGGTCATGAGTCATAAAAAAAGCAATAAACTTTAGAAGAATATTATGCCTTATTGGTAATAACTTGGAAGTAGGATGGTTCTGAGGGGGGGTTTCAAGAGAAGGCCAAGTTTGCACCCGTGTGCTAAGTATGAACAAGTATTCCCTTGTATACCAATGAAATTGGCCAGGATGTTGCTGGTTGTTTCAAAATGAGTATAATTTCTGCCAAACCTTCTTTGGAAAGCAGAAAACTGCATGACTGATGATTAGGCAATTGTCTTTTTGCTTTGATAACATTTATACCAATGATTTGGAGCCCTTTGGTTATGTACTGCTCAAATGAAGTGTTAGAAGGCCAGCCTATATTTGACGTTCCTCTTGAAGACTTTCTGTCACTTTGAATTATTTGTATTTTTCACTGTTTTTCATTTGTTTAGTCTAATTATTCCATCATTCCATTCATTCTTCAATATTTATTGCCTCTAAATATAAAATGATGTAGGTATGGTTTCTACTTACAAGAAAATCACAGTTCATAAACAAAGAAGAGTGACATAAAGACACTCACTTTTTATACAATATGCTGAGTATATAATAATATATGTGTGAATAGGATGAATTTTAAACTAAGAGGAAGAGTAAATAAAGTGAATTCCAGGGATCAGGGAGCTCTGGAAAAGGTAAACTTTGAGATTAATTTTATAGACAAGAATTGGCCTGGTGAAATATGCCTAAGTATTTTTGTTCTAGGAGTTGGAGAGTATGTGGAAAAGGACAATTGGATAATCAAATCAGATGCCATGGTACAAGCATTAAATAACAAAGAAGATCTGTATATTAACTGAAGAAAATTTCATGAATTATCTACTAAATTTCAGGCACCATATGAGGCACTAAAAATTAAAATATATTTAATAATAAATTTAATATAATTTCTGAACAAGTCAGTTTCTGGGGTGAGACGGACAAGTAAACATACTGTAATAGAGCAGTTGGGTTGACGTACAGCAAATGATAAAATCAGGAGATGCTCCCGCTAAAATTCATCCATTTATAGCTACTGCTTTGCAACAGGGTGGAGAGCCGACTATATAAGAATCTCGAACCCTGCCTATATCCAATACTATGGTTCAGACACTGAGGTGTTATAGGGCAATGTGGAAGCAGGAAATAATATAAGATAAAGCCAAAAGGAAAGCAAGGGTCAGATCACAGACGTATGAAATAGTCAGCACTCCTAATTGGTAGGACTTGGTATTCAATGAGATGTGGCACTAAGAAAAAGTTGCAGTGAAAAATACCAATTCGGGTTTTCTAAAAAATATTTATTTATTTTTTGAGAGAGAGAGAGAGAGAGAGAGAGAGAGAGAGAAAGAGAAAACGAACAATTGGGGGAGGGGCAGAGAGAGACACACACACAGAATCTGAAGCAGGCTGTAGGCTCTGAGCTGTCAGCACAGAGCCCAGCACGGGACTCGAACTCATGGACAGCGAGATCATGACCTAAACCAAAGTTGGAGGCTTAACCGACTGAGCCACCCAGGTGCCCTGAAAAATGTCAATTTTTAAATTTGTTTTACTGAGAACATGATGGTGCCACCAGCTGAGAAAGGGAATGTATAATTAGGAGATAGTTTTTGGTAGGTATTTTTAAATATAGTGAATTTAAGATCTGAGGCTTTGCTGAGCAAGAATGAATTTGGCAGATACAACCCAACAGGAATCTGGATGTGGTTTTACCCAACCCATATTTGGGGAGGAATTTGGGCTGCAGAAAAACATCTAGAAGTTTTCAGCATATAATGACAGTTGGAAATAGGAGTGTGGATAATACTGTCCACTGAAAATTGTAACACGGAATTGTAAAAGTTAGAGTGATTAATGGGGCTTAGGACACAACTATTTGAGGGATACTAATAATAGGGAAATTAGTCATATTTTTCTTCCTTCCTTTCTATTCTATAGCCTATGAGATTCATTTTGCTTCTTGTAAATTCATTACTGGGTCAGAAAGTAGTTATAATAGTTCTGTGTGTGATGCTTGGAATCCAAAAGAGAAGAGGTTAAAGATATGGGGCTTATAGAAATGAAGAGAAGGCTAGTTTCTTCTCTAAGCTTTGCAAAAATGTCATTTCGATACTAGGTAAAACTAATTATGGACACACTCATGTACAAGTGCAGAAAGTCTCCTGTAAGATACAGTAGTATGTGAAACACGCACCGGTAAGTGGTAGATTTTCTGTCACATCTTCGTGTTCCTTTTGTGTGAGCTTGATTCCCAAGTTTTCCAGGACAGTGTCCAGGTTATTCACCTTGACTTTGCCTCCTTAGGAAACATACAGGAATGAAACATGAAAAAAAATGAGTTTAAAATATTAGAAATATATTTTTGAATGTGAATTGTTATCTGAATATATAGACTTTGTCATTATTACAATAAAAAACAAAAGAGAAAATGTACTTATGTGATTATTACTTTTCTGTATGAACTCCCATTTAACATGTCTAAGAGCATTAAATAATCAACAGAAAAATCAGAATTAGTAATTCTTCCTTTAAACCTTGAATAGAAGCCTGTATTATAAACAGCTCATGAAGGGATAGGCTACATGATTTGATTATAACCAATATTAGAGAGAATAGGAATGAGCTTTGATGATAGGACCTCATTAATTTATTAACTAGCTAATATTAAAACAGAGTGAAGATCATAAGGTAACCTTAAAAACAAGCAGAATCTTAGCACTTTTTTAGATAAAATTAATCATTTTAAAGTGAACACTTTAGTGGAATTTGGTACATAGTCACAATGTTGTACAGATATCACTTCTAGTTCCAAAACATTTTCATCATCCCCAAAGGAGAGCCCATACATATTAAGTAGTCACTCCCTACTTCCCTCTCCACCCAGCCCCCCGCAACCCTAATCTACTTTTTGTTTCTATGGATTTGCCTTCGATCTTCCTTCATAACAAGTTTTCCTTACACAACTCCCTAAAAATTTGGTAATCCTTTTCTTCATAATTTGCTGTGTATGATTAGATTTTTTGGGTTGTGAGTATGGATTCCTAGAAAGATGTATTGAGACATTATAGCATAAAATATTATGATGATGAAAGTAACTAAGTAACTGGGGTGCCTAGGTGGCTCAGTCAGTTAAGCATCTGACTCTTGATTTCAGCTCAGGTCATGATCTCAGGGATGGTGAGTTCAAGCCCTGCGTCTGGCTCTGCACTGTCAGTGCAGGGCCTGCTTGGGATTCCCCTTCTCTCTCTTTCTCTCTGCACTCCCCCACTTACTATCTTTCTCTCTCAAAGTAAATAAATAAACTTAAAATAAAAGAAAGTAACTAAGTAATCTATACATAGGAAGCTAGACGGGACTCGCATCTAAATGATAAATGTGAACCTTGAAGATTTCAGATGTCTCTGCCTTTCTTATCAGGCTTTTAACCTACCCTTAGTGGATTTCACCCCATCCAACATTGCATTCTGAAATACGTTTCCAGCAGCTAGAGGAAAAGGAACAATTCATGTCAGAAGGGAAATGGTATGAACATTCACTTACTTACAACTTCAGTAAAACAACTGTAATTGAGTGGGAAATGTGTTCTGTCTCGGTATTAAATTTAAAAAGAAGTTATGGAAAAGAAAACTGTCTCAGTGTGACAAATATATGTATTTTCTGGCAAGTAGGCGACTGACAGCTGAGGGAAACACTATTATGTTGGAACAATCACACATCTTTCCTTTTTCGGTTGACTTCCCCTTTTATTTCTTTTCCTAGTCCCCTCCAGTTTCCTTCCTTTTCTTCCTTAGGATATAGGCTGATCAACTACCTGACACTCAGATGGCAAAGCTATGGCTGAAGGGTTTGGTAAACTGCAGACTAAATCCAAATGACAATGCCTTTTCCTAATCAATTTCAGGATTTTTCAGAAAGCCCTCGACAGGTAAAAATTTTAAATTGTTCACACGGGCCACAAAACCAAGTTCCCTGGAAAGTCTTTGTGGCTTCTGTATAGCTCACCATCCACTGGCAGAGTTTCCTGCAGCTTTTTAAGCTCCTCAGCTGTGAGCTCGATCCCCATGCTTCCCAGAACTTTCTCCAGATCACTGACATGAACTGACATTTTTCCTTTGAAAATACAAGAACATTAATGTCTGAGAATAATCATTCCATGAAATGGTGAAAAATTCATTCTCATTATAATGCATCCCCCCCATCTGAGGAAATGGAAGGGGAAAAGGAAACACGTTTACACAGAATTATGGGGAAGTCACATAATAGAACATAACCCCTTAGTGTTTACAAAAGGAAGGTCTTTTATTTCTGGGAACAAGTCTGCCCTGCTGAGAACAAATTTGTTTTACAATTGGCCAGCAAATTAAGATACTAGATGGAAAACATATAAATTCAGCTATCATTTATTGTATTTATTCTTGTCTCTGAATAATGTGGCTTTTTTCTACATAATGACAATAATTTGATCCTGTCAAAGCTTTACAGTGTAACTGGAATAAGTGTGCAATGCACAATATAATGATTCCACAACTCTAGACATTAATCGGTGCTCATGATAACAAATGAACTCTTAATCCCATCAACTTATTTCACTCATCCCCTCACCGCCTCCCTTCTGGCAACAATGTGGTCTCTATAGTTAAGAGTCTAGTTTTTTTTTTGGCTTGTGTTTCTGTTTTGTTTTGTTTTGTTTTTTTAAATTTTTTTTTAATGTTTATTCATTTGTGTAGAAAGAGAGAAATACAAAGCGTGAGTGGGGGAGGGGCAGAGAAAGAGAGGGAGACACAGAAGCTGAAGCAGCTCCAGGCTCAGAGCTGTCAGCACAGAGCCCAATGAGGGGCTCAAACTCATGAACCATGAGATCATGACCTGAGTCGAAGTCGGATGCTTAATTGACTGAGCCACCCAGGCGCCCCATTCGTTTGTTTCTTAAATTCCACATGAGTGAAATCAAACGGCATTTGTCTTTTTCTGACTGATTTATTTCACTTAGCATTGTACCCTCTAGATCTACTTAAAAGTAATTTCTTATTGAAAGATTGAGCGACATTGGCAAAAACAGCTGAGCAGTGAGTGGGTTGCTTCATGAAACTATCCTTCCACCGAAACACTAAATGAGTGAGAAAGAACTACCAGAATCAGTTGATTCTGGAACTGATTAGAACTGATTAGAACTCTGGAAAAGAGTCCAAGTTTGGTACATCAACCAAGTGAAAGCAGAATTGAGAAAAAGGTGACTTATAGTAAGAGAGCTTTGTGGCATTTTGACCCCCTTCCCCAAACTGTTTTTGATCATCCATCCCTGTGAGCAAAATATTTTCCAGGACAAAAGTGACAGTCTCTTATTTACCTGTAAAAGGTTTCATTCCATCCATATGCGTTCTCATTTCAACCTTCCCATGAACTGTAAGAAAATGGAAATCAAATACACAGTGGTATTCACGGAGAAATGCAAAACAGGAAGCACAATGGCATTCATTGGCTACTGAATTTTATCCCCCACCTATCCCAAGGAGCACAAAAGGACATGGAAAATAATCATTCTACTTGTTACAAAGGTGCCTGTTTTAACAACTGCTTTCATCCATTGTCATATGGCAAAACTCTAAAGGTGTGAGATTCAAAAGTCACCTTTTCTCATCAGACTTTATTTTTAGCTTTAGACTTTGGAAAACCAAAGATGATTTGGGCCACACCAGGGAAAACAAAATTTAAAACTGGGATCTTATTCACCACTGTTTCAACTGGACTTTTGAAATTATCTCTTTCTTTACTGAGATTCTAATTACTATTTCCTTTCATGTTCACTGACCCAGGCAGACCAGTTTACTCTTGATTTGCATGACGTATGATTTGCTTGAGGGCAATATTCATTTTGAGCTTAACTTCCCAACTCTAATGATGTGCATAGTTTTCATAGTAGACACCCAATTGAATTTCATACAAATTAATATTTAAAAAGACATTAATATGTTAAAGAACAGAAATATCTCACAAATAGATGATTTTTGAGATCTATATTTTGCCAAGAAAGAAAAACGACCTAAAAAACTGTCACTGTTGGTAAGTTACTTGAAAAATTCCTGATTTTAGATTGTAAGTAATAAATTATAGTATACAATATCTAAAAACCCCTATACGGTGGAAAATTTACAAATGAAGGTCCTGGATAACTCAAAAATATTTACTGAAGTATTAGAAGTACGCAGTGACTCTTAGCAGAAGCTGTGTGACACTTACATGTACACAATAACAAGTATTAGAACAGGGAGCAGGATAAATATACATGTATTCATTGGTTGCTAAATCTAGGCTAACGAGAATCTTCCTTGTTTTTCTTCTGGATCTTTTGAGGCAGAATACTCCAAAAGTTATTTCTGTAGTAAAACCATTTAGTGAGGTCAGGAAAGCATGAAGATACATGTCAGTTTTATGGGGCCACTGGAAATTCTCAGAAACAAAGATGATAACACCTATTGGGTGTAAAACTTGCTATTTAACTTGGGTCCTACTTCAACTGAATCTTGCCCTCTCCAGTAAATTCATATCTCCGTCCTGACAGACACAGTATGAGAAAAGCTTTGCCCTAAATGGGGTCTTTCTGTCCCAAATGATATAATTGGGGCTCTATGCTTGAGCCTTAATCTTTCACAAAACTTCTTTTTAAGCTCAATACTGATGGTAACTCTTCAGATGAGCAGATCACCAATAAGCAATAACTTAAAAATTTTAACTCTGGGGGTGCCTGGGTGGCTCGGTCGGTTACGCATCTGACTTCAGTTCAGGTCATAATCTCACGGTTCATGAGTTCAAGCCTGCATCAGGCTTGCTGCTGTCAGCACAGAGCCCACTTTGGATCCTCTGTCCACCCCCCTCTTTGTCCCAGCCCCCGCTTACGCTCTCTTCGTGTCTTTCAAAATAAATAAATTAACTTTAAAAAAATTCTAACTCTGACTTAAAGAAAAAAGGATTAATCATTCCACATGTCCATTTTATTTCATGTGTACTTTTTAATCTCACAATGATTTTCATTATGTTGGTTGATCTGAAATTATTATTTTAAAATAAGGAACAGAAATCAATGGCAATACCAGAGGATAGTTTCAAATAATAGCTATATTTCCACCCATAATTCTGCTTTTTTTAGCAATATTAAAAAAAATTCCACCATAATCTCAAATAGACAAAAAATAGTTTTCTATTATGAAAGCTGATTGTTCCATATCTAGTCTCATTCATGGATACACCATTGCAAGCAAAGAAAACAAGACAATGAAGACCACTTGCATGGTCCTTCTTGTATACTACTAGTGGTAAAAATTAGAGAATAAATTAAATGAATTAACAAAAATATTTTTAAGGGTACAGTGCTTATCTTACACAATGATGTGAATAAATGCGCCTTAATAAGATGAGCAAGTATTGATTCATCTAAGGTTATATGATAGTTAAGGAATGTTCCAGACAGATACTTCTTAGCCCTACTATAACGTTCTCAGGCTGATATTTAACATTTGCTTATTTAGCTTGAGAATTCTTTTAGCCCCAATTCAGAATGTACTAAACTTTAGACTTTGTCTCTAGCCCATCAAGGGAGATTAGAGCTTTGGGAACAGTCAGTCCTTGAACCATGGAATCCAGCTCAGAATGAGGGGATGTAAGCAGAGGCATAGGTGGGGGCCACTGAGCATTCAGGCATTCCACACATTCAGGCCTGAGTGGTTACTGTTCCTTTTCCCCTCAAGGGTATCTGGAAAACTTGGTCCTATTCCTTTGGTGCAGGAAATAGGTCCTACACTTCATATTCCTCCTTTATCACGCTTTTTTTTTTTATTTAAGAGAGAGAGAGTGAGCGCGCGTGTGCACGAGAGAGACAGAGAGAGAGAGAGAGAGAGAGAGAGAGAGAGAGACAGTCCAAAGCAGGCCACACTCTGCACAGAGTTGGATGCAGGGCTCGATCCCACATCCCTGGGACCATGACATGGGCCGAAATCAAGAGTTGGACGCTCAACAGACTGAACCGCCCAAACGCCCTTATTCTGGCTTTCTACATGTCCTTGAAAATGGTGAGGCGAAGACAGAAATGCTATTTTAATAACCTCCCACTTAGGGGTACCTGGCTGGCTCAGGTGGTAAAGCATGCAACTCTTGATCTCAGGTTGTGAACTGAGCTCCACACTGGGCCTAGAGCTTACTTAAAAGAAATTAAAAATAATTTCCCACTTTGGGCTCTGCTCTCTTTTCTCTATAATTTTTAAAAATTTTTTCTGTGTTAAAGCTTCTTCTATTTAATGCACCCCACTCCCTTCCCTCCACAGCAGGGTCTCTCTCTAATTTTGTTCAGTTCTAATAGTGGCCTTGGCCTTGGCCATACTCCAAGTGGAAATGAAGTTATTGAAAATGTCAAGGGGCAAAACATGTTTACTTTCAGTCTGAGTCATCTTTCATGTTTTCCGTCTTCTTAATGCCAAAGTAGAGTTTTCAGAGATTCTTTTATAGAAGCTCAGATTAACCAATTCTAACCAATTCAAACATATCTTAAATACTCACCGTCAGCTGGTAGATCACGTGTCAGATCATTAATTTCCTCTTCTGAAAGGTTCATCCCCATAGTTTGCAAAGGAGAATCCATTTTATCGACATCAATAATCTCTCCTTGTGAAAAAGTAAAGAATATGGGGAAAACTCACTGATTCCAAAATGTGACCACTCGCATTACTCACAGTGCATTAATGATTATCAGTCTCATGAGGAAAACAAGATGTAATATAGTCTATTCACATATATCAAGGGGGTCAATAAGGATGTTAGACTTTGAATAGAAATCTTCCAGGTGAATGAGCAATTTTCAAATCTTTCACAGCAAATGGTAAAATCAAACTGTGGCTGACAATGAGGGTTTTTTTTTTTTTTCCTGAACTCCCAGATTAGATGCCTCAACTCCCGACAAAAATCTATAATCAAGTTCTGTTTCCATTTATGTGGAGGACGATGTTATTCAGACCAACCTTCCTCTGGAAACTGAAATCTTGGATAAAATGTAAAAAGCATCTCCTCAAAAGTACTAAAGAGCTGATAAGAGAGTAAGTTACTAGTGCAAAGTCTCATCAAAAGTAGGAACCTAGGGAGGTAAGCAGAGCCCTGTTACTGTTTCTGTTCTAATGATACTTGCTCCATCTGGATTTGAACTGTCATGTTGATGACCTCATGGAGTGTGGGTGATTCTGTCCAAGTGCCCAGCAGCAGCAAAGGCAAGTATTCCTTAGGAACATGCTTCCATCCTTAGCCTCAAAGGTTTCTTTCTATAATTTTCCAAGGAAAATAGCTCACGCTCAAAAGAACCAAACACAGAACGAAACAAGTTACCTGAGAGACAATAAGCAGAAATAACGGGCAGCAGCAACATGCTCATAAAAACTTTAGATTTAGAAGTTATCAGGCACAAATTACAAAACTATTGTGCTTCCTATGTGTAAAGCAATGGAAAACAAGCTAAAAGTATCTGCATCTGCAGGAGATAGGAAACAATACAAAATGACCCAGGATAGCCGAAAAAGAGAAAAAAAAATGTTTAGAAATGAAAAGAAGGGGGAAAGAGGAGGAAGGAGGGAGGAAGGAAACAAGACAGCTGTATGGGAACATGAAGGGGACCTTGAACCACGTGGAACTCATCCTCTACCCACTAGTGAATCTAGGGCTGTGGGAAAGTCCTTTGGGACAATCCTCGGTTTAGTGCCAAGTAGAGGTGGTGTGTCTTTCCCGAGCTTCCTAGTGGGCAGCTCACGGTGTCTACGGGGCACTCTTACTGGTGCACACCGTGCATATGGCATTGTCTGCACCCATGGAGGCCGGAGCTACAGCCAAGTGGGTACATCACCACGTGGTTAAATCTTGACTCACAATAACGCGGATCTGTATTGAATGTGGAAGATTTCGATGTTAAAGTTGAAAGGCTAGTCAGTATTTCTATACCACAGAAAACAAGAAATAAGGGTGCATGATATGCTTTCATATTTCTTCATTATGTTGGGTTTTATTTTTTTATTTTTTTTAATTTTTTTTTTTTAACGTTTATTTATTTTTGAGACAGAGAGAGACAGAGCATGAATGGGGGAGGGTCAGAGAGAGGGAGACACAGAATTGAAACAGGCTCCGGGCTCTGAGCTGTCAGCACAGGGGCCCGATGCGGGGCTCGAACTCACAGACCGCGAGATCGTGACCTGAGCCGAAGTCGGCGCTCAACCGACTGAGCCACCCAGGCGCCCCTATGTTGGGATTTAAACTTGGCACAACAGTAAACACGTACATGTGATAAGTCCTCTCATAATATAAGTGGTTTTCAAACCCTAAGAAATCAATCTTCTCACCAGGAAATATGTCACACAGCAAGTGGAAAATGAAAGAAAAAAAACCAAGACAAATACACTCCTACTAAAAGTCACACAAAAAAGATGTTTCTATAAAGAACAGCCAGAACTGGGCGGGGTGGACAAGGGAGCGTGTGTGTGTGCGTGTGTGTGTGCGTACAAGGGCTGAGGAGTGAGGGGTTAGATCTACTCATAGCAAAAGATTATAAAGCTGTTATACTCAACACAATTTAGAGCATGAATAAGCAGACCAATAGAACAGAATGGAAATTCTCAAAATAGACAAGTGCACGTGGAAATCAAGTATATAGTTAGGATGGCATCTCAAATTCAAGGATGTGGTGACAGACTTTTAAATAAATGATTTGGGACAACTGTAGAGCCGTTTTCAAAAAGATAAACTAGATCTGTATTTCCCGATGGAATGCAATGTGAAATAAACGGTATTACTTATGAAGTATTCTTGTGAAAAAATGTTGAAGATGAAAATAACTAAGCCATCAGAGCTGACTCCTGGTTTATGAGGAATACGGACAACAGAGAAACAAGAGAGATGAGAAAACAGACAAAAACGGGTAAATTTAGTATATGGGAAATTTTTCTTTTTTTAGTATATAGAAATGCTACAAGACAATTGGCAACCCAGTTTCTTAAAAAAAAATCAGTGCCTAAAAAGAAAAGACGAAGAAGGTAGAGGAATAGCTGTAGAGTACATGAGATTTAAGTGTCATAATAGATGCAGTGTGTAAAGCTTGTTTGGTTCTTTATTTGAATAAGCTCACTGTAAAAAATATTTTAAAGAAGGGAAATTTAAAAATTAGCTGTATAATGGTATTGCAGTCATGTAAAAAAATCCATACTTTTAAGAAGATGTATACTGAAGTATATAAGGACTAAATGAAAATTTGCTTTGAAATATTTCAGTCAGAAATATAAAAAATAAATCAGAGGGGAGCCTGGGTGGCTCAGTCAGTTGAGCATTGGACTTCGGCTCAGGTCAGGATCTCGCGGTTTGTGAATTCAAGCCCCACGTCAGGCTCTGTGCTGACAGCTCAGAGCCTGAAGCCTGCTTTGGATTCTGTGTCTGCTTCTCTCTGCCCCTTCCCCGCTCATGCTCTGTCTCTGTCTGTCTCTCAAAAATGAATAAACGTTAAAATTTAAAAAATAAATAAATAAATAAGAAGCAAGTGAGATGAATCTTCATAACTGTTGAATCTAGGTTCATTCTATTATTCTTTATTCTTTATCATTCATTATATTATTCTTCCTACTTTGTATACATTTGGAAATGCTCATTATAGCCAAAAGGCAGAAAGAACACAGATGCCCATCAAAGGATGAGTGAATAAACAAAACATATACACATACAACAGAATGTGTTATTAGGCAACAAAAAGGAATGAAATTGTATACCCATGTTCACAGAACATATTCACAATCACTAAAATGTGGAACCAACTCAAGTATCCACTGATGGATGAATGAACATATATACATATAGTAGAATATTATTCAGTCTTAAGAAGGAAGGAAATTTTGACATATGTTACAACCTGGATGAAACATGAGGACATTAGGGTAAGTAAAATAAACTAGTCACGAAAATAGACACTGCATGATTCCACTTATATAAAGTATTTAGATTAGTCAAAACCATACAGACAGAAAGTAGAATGGTGGTTGTCAGGGGCTCGTGGTAGGGGAGAATGGGAAGTGTTTGTTTAATGGATATAGAGGTTTTTTTTTTTTAATTTTTTTTAACGTTTATTGATTTTTGAGACAGAGAGAGACAAAGCATGAACAGGGGAGGGGCAGAGAGAGAGGGAGACACAGAATCTGAAACAGGCTCCAGGCTCTGAGCTGTCAGCACAAAGCCCGACGCGGGGCTCGAACTCACAGACCGTGAGATCATGACCTGAGCCGAAGTCGGACGCCTAACTGACCAAGCCACCCAGGCATCCCTAATGGATACAGAGTTTTAATTTTACAAAATGAAAAGAATTCTGGAGACGGATGGTGGTAGTCATTGCACAAAAAATGTGAAGGTGCTTAATAACACTGAACTGGACACTTAAAAATGGTTAAGGTAATAAACTTTATGTTATGTGCCTTTTACCACCATAAATAAATTGGAAAAAAGGAAGAATCGAATATTGATACATGCTACAATATAGATGAACCTGAAACCATCATACTAAGTGAAAGAAGCTAATCATAAAGACTACATACTATCCCACTTATATGAAATGTCCAGAATAGGTAAATCTATAGGGACAGAAAATAGATTAGTAAGTTGCCTAGGGCTTGTAGGGTGGTGGGGAGAGAATAAAAGGGTGATAGCTAAAGGATATAGGGTTTCCTTTTGGGGTGTTCTGGGTATTCACAAAGTCCTTTGATAAAGCTACTAACTATAATGAAATTGTAATTAGTCCCAATAAAGTAAATGATAACCCAAAAAGGGACATTCAGTGACTCAGACTAGAAGGACATGGGGTAGAATGGGGAGATGACAAAGAAGAAATTGGAAGAAAATAAGAAGAGAAGTTTCGGTCTCTATCTCTGTATTGTCTATGAAACCACCTTTTTACCATGTCATTGAGAATTGAAGAGACTGCAATAGGTTACAAGGTTCCTTGAGCGGAGCACGTGGGTAGCTCAGTCACTTAAGCATCTGACTCGATTTTGGCTCAGGTCATGATCTCAGGGTTGTGGGATCGAGCTCCACGTTAGGCTGTGGGCTGACAGTGTGGAACCTGCTTGGGGTTCTCTCCCTCCCTCTTTCTCTGCCCCTCCCCTGCATGCTCGGTCTCTCTCTATCCAAATAAATAAATACAAAATAAATAAACAAGCTTCCCTCAGAATACAAGTTCCCAAATACAAACAAAATAGCAGTACTTCTTATAATGTCAGAAGACAATTGATTCTGTGTGGGATAACCAGGAGAGCGTCTCGGTACCAAAGAACAGTTGGTATAAGATTACTACAAAGGGTTTATTCAAGTACAAAAGTCAGCAAATATTTGAGGCATCTGTTAATATTGTACTATCACTCGCTAGGATTGCCATTCTTTTTATTTGTTGCTCTCATTTGGGGAAGAAACTCCTTTCATTTATTCTATTCATTAATCAAATATTTATTACATAGCGAATATGTAAAAGATACTTTGCTGGGTCGGGGGAGAAAGATTTACAATGAAGGATCAGGCAGGGTCTCTGACAAAAGAAGCTCACGTTTTATAAAAGGCAAGAGTGGTACTCATTTGTAATACAACTAGTTAAGTGAGAGTGAGGTGAGGAAAGGTCTCTCGGTGTTTTAGCTTATATTACTAGGGTAATAACGATAGTACCACAATTGTAAAAGAGTATAAAAACAGAGTTTTCTCAGCTACTGGAAGAGCCACTGGCATCTTCCTGAGGAATAATTCTTCATTGTGTTGAAAAGCCCGATGAATTGCACAGCACTGAGTATCCTTGACGCTCAGGGAATATGATGCTAAGAGCATCCACTTTTACAATCACTTGGTGACAACAGTTTGTAACAACCAGATATTCCCCCAACATATTTCTAAAAGCCCCATGTAGCTGCTTTGGTCAAATACCACAATGAAAACTATGAATTCAGTTTCTGACAAAATCTATGATGTCTGAAGGACAGTCATAGAAATGTCCTACGCAGCACCTGGGTGGCTCGGTTGGTTAAGTGTCTGACTCTTGATCTCAGCTCAGGTCATGATCTCATGGTTCGTGGAATTCAGTCCTGCGTTGGGCTCTGTGCTGACAGTGCAGAGCCTGCTTGGGATTCTCTCTCTCTCCTCGCTCTCTGACCCTCCCCCACTCTCTCTGTCTCTGTCTCTCAAAATAAACTTTAAAAAGAAAGAAGTGTCCTATAAAACTTATAACACACAATATTTGAGTGAGAAAATTGATCTGAAGATATAAATCTAAATATTTTGAGGATATAGGGATGATGGGAGAAAGGAAGTTTTTTCAGAGAGTGTTAAATGAAACAATGAACTACAAACAGAACTTCATTCTGCTCCCTGGAGTTTATAAAAATGAAGAAATAGGACTTTTACATTAGGAATTAATCCCTCCTTAAGATCTGCAAATATCTTCTGAGTGCTTTAGAAATTCTGGTATGCATGTTCACAAGCGCTAACTCCCTTCAAAGACACAGTTATTTCTAAAATCCTCACCATTAAGTAGCAGGTTTTCTGTCAGTTTTTTCTGTTCCTTTCCTGGGGGCTTAATCCTCATTTCCCCCAGAATGCTGTCCAAGTTACTCACATTAACCTTCCCACCTTAGGAAAGCAATAGGGATGGGAAATAAGAAAAATGGAATGTTTCCACAATATTAAAAATGCATTCGTTTCTGTGTATTATTAACTTAATCAGCCCGTGCTAATGATATGAAAAAAGAGAGAAAGTGTAATTTATGTCTTCATATTATCATTTAACATTTTAAATAGTAGTACCAAGACTCATTTGACTTTTCTAATTATCTGGAAAAATTTAATAGGATGGGTAAAACCAGAACCTGTCTCCTTTCACCTTATCTTGGGACAACTTGAGACAGCAAAAGGTGCTAAGGTATATTTTAGCACCTTAGGGCTATTAGACCACAGATCTCATTGCTGCAGACAAGAACAGGAGCCATTCTCATTTTCCTGAACTCCCAGGTCACTTCCACTGAACAATTGCCAGTCCTTCACTTCAGTGTCTGCGGTATAGACCTAGATTTGATTTTCCAATTTAAGATTTTTTTTTCATCTTATTTCCATGCTCCCTGTCCCCCTGACTCTTCTCTGGCCTTTTGTGGCCTGTGGAAACCTCAGCATTACTTATGATTCACAGTGAAAGAAGTTGTTGATATAATAAACTTAATATAAGTTTTTAGGATAGCATTCATTTCTATTTAGAGATGTGTTCTGTGAGTTTTTAAAATGTCTTCTTAGTGCCAAATTAGTGGCTTTCGAGAGTCTTTCCATCACTTCATACGCCCAAGACTTCCCAAGTGGTTCAATGCTATATTAAATGCTCAGCATTAATTTGTAGATTCTGTCTCATATTTTTAGGTTCCTTTTCTGTAAGATTCAACCTCATGTTTTCCAGAACAGTGATTGTTGTTATATCAACATGATTGTTGATATCAATCATCCTCACCCCTAGGAAACTGAAAGAAATAACACCAAAATGTAGTCACTCTTAAATGTGACCAAAACTATTAATTCGTGTATAATATACAGTTACAAGTTCTAGCACAAAAAACATAGCTAAATACATTGTTCAAATATTTAAAATATGTTCAATAATAGAGTTAGAGTAAAATATCTTCCTTTGGTCAGTCCATAGAGCAGAAAGCTTTAAAGGTAATCGGTGAGCTTCTCAGTGAAATACACTAGTGGGGATAACAAATTTCATCCTTCCATCCAATAAGCATGATTTTTTTGTTGATGATACCCAGAGAAAAATTTATTTTTCTGAGTAAATTTCCTTAACCATTACTAATTTTTTTGTTTATTAATCACTTTTCAGACTAGACTTATGTTCTTCTTTGCCACAAATTGTAAACTTTTCAATAAATTATGGAACTCTATCCCCCAGGATAGAACATACATTGTCTGCAAAAGCATGGGCGGATTAAAAGAAGCATAAATATCTTATCAAAATATCTGAAAAGTGGCAAGTATCAAAATTTAACATCTTATGTATATTTTCATCTTTAAAGGCCTTCATTGCACAGCAAAGGAAACCATCAACAAAACAAAAAGGCAACTACTGAATGGGAGAAGATATTTGCAAATGATATATCCAGTAAGGGGTTAAAATCCAAAATATGCAAAGAACTCATACGACTGAACACCGAAAAATGACAAATAATCCAATTTAAAAATGGGCAGAGCACATGAATAGACTTTTCCAAAGAAGACATGTAGATGGCCCACAGACACATGAAAAGATGCTCAGTATCACTAATCATCAGGAAAATGCAAATCAAAACCCAATGAGATATCACTTCACACCAATCAGAATGGGTAGTATCAAAAAGATAAATAATAAGTCTTGGTGAAGGTGAGGAGAAAAGGGAGCCCTTGTGCACTATTGGTGGGAATGTAAATTGGTGCAGCCACTCTGGAAAATAGTAGGGAGGTTCCTCCAAAAACTAAAAATAGAAGTACCATGTGGTCTAGTAATTCCACTTCTGGGTATTTACAAGAAACAAATGGAAACGCTAATTTGGCAAGATACTATGCCATTTTGTTTGCTGCAGCATTACTTACAATAGCCAAGATGGGGAAGCAACCTAGGTGTCCATTAACAGATGAATGGATATAAAGAAGATGTGGTGCACATACACATAATGGAATACTACTCGGCCGTAAAAAAGAATGAAATCTTGCCATTAATGACAACATGGATGGACCTGGAGGCTATTATGATAAATGAAGTAAGTGAGACAGAGAAATACAAATATCGTATGATTTTGCTTACTTGTGGAATCTAAAAAGTAAAACAAACAAACAACAGACTCATAAATAGAGAGAACAGGTGGTTGCCAAAGTAGAGGTGGGTGGGGGATTAGGTGAAATAGAAGATTAAGAGGTGCAAACTTCTAGTTATAAAGAAAATAAGTCAGAGGGATGAAAAGTATAGCATAGGGAACAGAGTCAATAATGTAATAACTATGACCACAGAAGGCAACTACACTTCCCATGGTGTTTCATAATGTGTGTAATTGTTGAATCACTATGTTGTACACACGAAACTAATGTTATATGTCAGTTATCCTTTGGTTTAGAATAAATTAATGAAAAAGGCCTCCGTGCCAACCATCAGCCTATCCTGACAGATGTATCAGCTTTAAGAAGCATACAAATCAAAATCTCACCAAAATTCGTTATTAAGCAACAGAGAAGCCATCATTTCACAAAGTCAGATTTTACATTTCCATACAGTACAAATATACTCTCAATAATTTTTAAAAATATATGAAATGGAGAAAATAAGGCCACTCTTCATTCATTGGCACCTAAGGCAGTTATTGCTGGCCCTCTAACAGGCAGAACCCCTCCCATCCATTTATTCTTTGTAATTTCTCATTTATTTCCATTTCATACTTTTCAATGCCTTCCTTTTCCTCTTCTCATTTTAAAATTTCAGAATCACAGTGTATTCAAGAATAATAGCCAGGATTTCTCAACCATGGTCGCAGGATTTCTGACTAAAGCCACCTCATTCCCAACTAAGAATGAGATGACACCGTTGGTATTTCTTCGTAAGAGAAAACAGTCATTACCTTGTAAAAGATTTTTTTGGACAATCTTTTTCACTTAGATATGAAATAGAATTATTAGAGAAATTCTCACCATCGACTGGCAGATTGTTCACCAACTCTCCCTGTTTCTTATCTTTGAGTTCTATCCCCATGTTTCCTGGAACTTTTTTCATGTCATTGACCTCAACCTCTCCTTCAAAGCAAAAGAAGGGAGACTTCTGGTATTATTGTGAATGATGTCGTGATTCCACACAATTAAAAAAAAAAAAATTGCCTTTGTAGCATTACAGCTAACTGCTGAATGAAAAGAGACCCAGCCTAAAAAAATAGGCCTTTGGGCCTACAGAGAAGGTTTCTCGTTATTTCTAGCATAATCTCTGAATGATAGGCAGGGCAACAGGGCATGCGATTTGAGTATAAACTTTGCAGTACATTAGAATGATACAGATTGCTGATCTAAATAGTTTTATCAGCACCTTTATTGCTTTGAGATCGCCTCTAACTTTACCAAAACTTTCCTTCACTTTTTACTGTGTTAAACTGGAATTTAGCTTTCCGCCATAAAAGAAGGTATGCTAATTATTGGCAGAGATTTCAGATAATGACTTGGGAAACAACAAAGAGCACTGAAGTTTTATTGCTAAAAGTTCTGATAATCTATTATCTAACTGTAGGCATTTATACATAAACATTTTTATAAGATGTGTAAGACAGATTTTAAAAGTCCATGCAATCATGATGTGGAAAGAGCATTATATTGTAATTTAGTGGAAATAATTTGGTTCTTAGATTTCTAGTAGCATCTTACTCTTAGTTGTTATTCTATTACCTGTTTTGGCTTTTATTCCACCCATTCCATCCATTAAGATACCAACATCAAAGTTCCCATTAGTTGTTAAAAAAAAAAAAAAAAAAAAAAAGACTTAGTTGGGATCCAGAAAATGATAGAGCTTTAGAATGAAAACATAAAGTACCCATACTGTAAAAAAACTTAAGGCAGAGTCCAGTATTTCCACTATTTTATTTGAGTCCATTTTTAATTTTTAATTTCAGGCTTTCTGGGGTTCAATTTGTATTTGCAAAATGGACTCGGAGTCTAGGAAAAACATTTTATGATGCCACACTAGTTCATAAACTCTACAGGACAGTTCATGCTCTCTGTGTTCATCTTTGTTCTGGCAGGGACAAGACTCATGCAGGTACCAAGAGTAAAAGAAGTAAAGGCCATAATTCTCATCTCATGTCTTTTACTAACATACTTTCTCCTCTTCTTTCTAATCACTGCGTCCATTTCAGTATGGCTGCTGACTAATTATTACTCTACCACTGCAGTAATTGCTATTAGTTCTTTATGACTCCAAACAATTATTATTTTTTCTTATTCTTTTCTGCTCTTTTCAGTTGATTCATCTTTCCATACTCATGGATTATTCATTTATCAATTCATACATAAAGGGAGACAGATATAAAGCCTCACTCCAAGGAACCACCAAACAGACCAAATAATGACAGTTCTTTGGCAATAAGGCTTTGAAAGAGCTCCAGTTCCCCTCTGCTCCCTCCAGTGGTTTCCAGGCTACTAGTTTTCACTGCAAATAGAAAATGTTATTTTTCAAGGCTATTATGGAGCTGTGAGACAGAGGATGGGAATAGGGCAAATTAAAATATCACAAAGCTCACTATTCTTACTGAGATTCAGTCTTTTTTCTCTTAAATCCTCCCCAGATTGCAGCAAACCTTTGGTTAATTTCCAGTTCTGAAAATGTTAATTTTGACAATTTTTGCCAGTTTGCTCATTGCTCTTATGGAGGAGAGAGTTTTTCGGTGGCTCCTATTCTGCCTTTTATCTGACATCGACAAGTGAGTTTCTGAAGCTAAAAATAACCTCTGGCAATTGTTGATAGTCCCACTTCATTATTTTTTCCAGATGTCCCAGGGAAACTTAAAAGCATAAAGAAAATAAGCAAATAAAAAACTAACTACATGTTTTTCATTGGTACACAGTAGTACTTGAAAATTAAGGAATGATTTAATAAAAATATCTTTTGGGGAAAAAAAAACTCACCCTATCAGAAGGGTATAAAACCCATGGCAAAGACATAACTAAATAGTATATGAATCAAGTGAAAAAAAATATTTTTCCAGGTAAGAGGCAGTATTCAGTAAAATGTTTCTAGGTGATATTGCTTGACCTCAGTGGATTGTGCTCAGCTAAATATATTCTTTTTTGGTTTATTTAAAGTGGGGATTACTTTGTGATACATCACACTTCAATCCTTATATTTTATTTAATACATACAATACTGACCTTGAATCGTGAAGTCTGGTCCAAGGATATGATGATCCATACCTACATAGAAGTAGCAAAAATGTCATTCATATTGGCTGAAACCAAAGCCCTTGTTCCTGTGAAAACTACTAACCTGACTGAGGCCCCAGCAACATTCTCAGCCTCTACTAGAATACTAAGAAATGTGATACACTAGACATTACGTTCCTTGGGTCAAGGACTATGTCTGTATTTCGTGGTCACTGTATTTCTGGCACTGAGCAGAATACATGATATATAGTGCTCAGTAAATGTTTGTTAAATAAACGAATAAGTATCAACTTTAGATTAATATATTGAGAGAAAAAATAATTCTTATTTCAGCTACATAAGTCCTATAAAAAATGTCAGCTGCAAAACCCAAATTTTCATGAAGGCATAATGATATCTAAATCATTCACCATCAACTGGTACATCTGAAGCATCTGAAGCAACTGGTACATCATTAAGTTCCTCAGCTGTAAGTCTGATTGCCATGTTTTCAAGAATAGAGTCAAGGTCATGGTCATCATCTTGCAACCCAACAAAAGAGAAAGATATGAGGACATTAAAATAAAAATCAAAATATAATATAAATTCCTAATGTATGGTGGTATCAATTTCATCATAAAAAAAGAGGCTAAGGACATTTAAATTTTTAAAGAGAAATACTAATGGACTAAAATTATCTATTCATTTATACCCAAAATATCCTACACTGAAGATAAGCTTACATAACACAATACATCAGAATAAGGCTGAGACACCACTCAGGTTAATTTTAGCAGCAAAACTGCAAACATAATAGTTTTTTTTATATAAACATTTATACAAGGAGATTCAGTTTGGTCACTGTATTTCAAGATATACTATCTTAAATTTTTATAGCTGGGCCTAAATTTTATTATTTCCACATCAAAAATCTAGGTAAACCTAAATATTTAGAACACCTTTTAAAAACAAGACAAAATTATTTAATCAGTATGAACATATGTGTGTATTAAAACTAATCGTGGAAATATATATGAGAATGGCAGGGGGCAATATTTAATAAGAAAAAAAGCAAAACACAAGAGTCTCAATCTGACATCTTTATTTGAATCTCACTCACCTTTTACATCTGCACAATTCAGCAAACTAGTCTTATATATTCTTCTACTAGCTGTAGCTGCAAGAAACACATAATTTAGGTCATAGAGAAAACATCTAGACATGCTAAAACAATATCAAATATCCAAGTTCAGAAATATACAGCATAAAATAATTTGCTCCTAAAATTTACCTAGTATCTTCTAGAAATAATAAAACAAAAAATGTAAACGAAATTCTTAATATGGTAAATCAATTCTTTAGCACCTGAGACAATTATTAATATTTACCAGGCCAAAGAAAAAACACTTCCTTATGTTGTATTTTTTCTGAGTCCACATTTTACCCCCTCTACTAGTAAGTATAGTTCTACATCTCTCCTCGTCCTCCTCTCCAACCCAAGGCATCTCAATGGAAGGAAAAATAACTATCAATATTCCTTAGTCCAAATGGCAAGACTGATGATTGATGAGCCTCTTGATTTAGACATATTTTTAAATGGTAATTTATGTGTTCCTAAATATTAAAAATAATTACCTTTAGAATTATGGATATTTTTAACTCTAACTTCTAAGTGATCTAGAATAAACATGGAGATTTGGATTATAAAAAAATTGTAGGCTATAATTCTAATTCCCTCAAGATTCTACCTGATACTTGCAATGGCTGAACAACTCCCTGGATGACTATATTAACTCTCTTGAAGACTATTCTGATATTTGAAATGCCCACCATTAATTGGAAGTAATTTCTTTAGCTCCGAATGCTCTGGTGAGGACTCTATCCCCGTATTTTGCAAGACATTTTCCAGGTCACTGAGGTCAACTTCTCCTCCTGCAGAACAAAAGAAGTAGAGAAAGATGACATTTTAAAAAATAGCATAATTTCCAATTATTAAAGAGAAATAAAGCATAATGATACCTGCTAAAAAATAAGCAGTCAGTTACAGACACAAAATGAACAGTGTTTCTTTAACACTGGTAAAAGAGATGCTCCCATAATAATGGTTATAAAGTAATATTTCACAATTGAATAAGGTTCATATAATTTAAAAATTATTAGAATAATAAAGATGATCGGTACAAATAACTTAACATAGGGTATGGAAATTAAGCTAGAAATCAATAGCAAAAGCTACTAGGAAACTCCCCTAACTTTGGAAACTAAAGAATGCCTCTCTAAATAAATCATGTGTCAAAAAAATAAACCATACTGGAAGTTAGAATATTTTGAATTGAGTAAAAATAATAATATTACATATTAAAACTTGTAGGATATGGTAAGGTCGTGCTGAGGGAAATTCACAGCCTTAAATGCATGTAATAGAAAAGATGAAAAGATCAATAACCCAAGGTTCTATCTTAAAAAGTTAGGAAAGAACAGCAAATTAAACCCCTCAAAAGGAGAAGAAAAGTTCTAAGGACAAAAGCAGAAACTACTGAAATGAAAAGCAAACTTTAAATAAAATCAATACAACCAAATGTTGGGTTTTGGAAAGACCAACAAAAGTGATACATACCTGCACTAAGACTGACAAAGGAAAAAAAGAGAGAAAGCACAAAGAATAAATATTTCTAATGACAAAAAGGACATTACTAAGAATAGCCAAGAAGAGTTTAAAGAAGTAAATAAAATTGGGAGGATTTATGCTTCAGATATCAAGACATATTAAATCTACATTAAAATAGTAGGTATACTGGTGCAAGGACCAGCAAATAGAACAAAGAACAAAAAGAATAAAAAGTCCAGATATAGCAACACATTTATTATCTTTCATTTATGAAAAAGCTAGCCTTACATTAAAGTAGGGAAAGGATCACCTTGTCAATAAATGGTGAATATCCATTTAGAAGAAAAAGGGACCCTTATCCCACATCATATAGAAAAATCAATTAAGTGGATTATAGATCTAAATGTGAAAGGAAAATAATAAAGCTCCCAGAAGTTAAATAGGAGACGTTTTCATGACCGCGGCGTATGGAAGGATTTCTTCAACAGGCTCCCAAACATTCTAACTATAAAAGAAAAAAGGTTGACTAATTCAACTACGTGTCAAAGAGAAACTTTTGTTCATCAGAAGATAAAATACAAGAGGAGACACCACACGGCACTGCCAATGCCCCTGCGGAGAAGCTGAGATCGCCACCGAATTTGAAATATTTAAAGTGGATACAAAATTGTTTCAGTAATGCAGACAATTAAGTGCGTTGCTGTGGGTGACGGTGCTGTTGGTAAAACGTGTCTCCTGATATCCTACACAACAAACACATTTCTGAATATGTACCGACTCTTGGTGACAACTATGCAGTCACCATTATGATCGATAGGGGGCCATACACTCTTGGACTTTCTGATACTGCGGGGCAAGAGGACTATGACAGATTACAACTGCCAAGTTATTCTACAAACGTATTTCAACGTATTTACGAATACATTTCTACAAATGTATTCCAGTCTGTTATTCAGTGATCTCTGCCTCCTCACTCGAAAATGTGAAGGAAATGTGGGTGCCTGAGATAACTTACCACTGTCCCAAGACTTTCTTGCTTGTTGGGACCCAAATTGATCTTAAAGATGACTCCTCTACGATTGAGAAACCAAGAACAAAGAGAAGTCTATCCCTCCGGAGACTGCTGAAATGATGTGAAAAGCTGGCCCATGACCTGAAGGTGGTCAAATATGTGGCGGGTTCTGCACTCACAGAAAGGCCTAAAGAATGTATGTGACGAGGCAATATTGGCTGGCCTGGAGCCTCCAGAACCAAAGGAGAGCTGCTGCTATGAACAACTCTCCAGAGTCCTTTCTGCACTGCTGGTGTCAGCATTGTACTAAAAGCAATGTTAAACTAAAGATGAAAAATTAAAATTCATTTCTGCAATAATGACAAGTGCCTTGCACCTACAAACATGCACTTGTGTGAGACAAGGCCCATAGGTATGATTCCCTTCCCCTTCTCAATATTAGTTAATTCAGTAATTGTGTATTGTCAGAAAGTGATTAGTACTAGGTTTTTATCTTGTTGTTTCAAAAATATTTTTTTTGTTGTTTAAAAGCAAGGCATGCTTGTGATGACTCTGTAATCGACGAATTTGGGTTGTTAAAGCTACTCCCAGGCTCCATCCACTCTCGAGTTGCAAATATTTATGTACCCAACATGAAAGCAGCCAAATACATAAAGCAACTATTAATAGATATGTAAAGGAAGAAATTGATAGCAATGAACTAACAGTAAAGGACTTTAACATCCCACTTATACCAAATATATAAAGCAACTATTATTCTGGAGAATAATCTGGGAAATCCAGGTTTTTTCTTTTACCTTTATTGGGGGGGGGGGGAGGAGAGAGTATGTGGGGCATTTGTTTTTATTTAGTCATGTTTTTTAAATTCATTAGCCACTGGACAGCTCTTAGAGGGAAGAGGATGGACTGACTCCACATTCCATTTCCTAGATCAAGTTTAGAACACTTGTCCCCCACCTGGTACTCTTAGGAAGGAGTATAGTAAACGCCTCATTTAATAACATACTCATAGTTAAAAGTTGCCTTTTCTCTCCACCCATGAGTAGGTCCAGTACTTGATGAAATTCCTGAAAGTAGGGAGAACCTGTCTGGCCCCTCCTCTTTTCTAGGATGTACTCTATACGTGACTGTGACTTTCAGGGAAATTTGATTGCCATATGCTATTTTTTTGACATTACTTTCTAACTTCTTTCACTGATAAATGAAGAAAAGTGTTTTGGGGGGTATTTTGAAATACATCCAATGGATTGAGTGTGTAATTAAAAAACATTTTTCCCTATCAAAAAAAAAGAAGATAAAATATAAGTGAAAAGTTAAACTATACAGTAAGATATTTATAATTTATATAACCTGCAAGGGACTTGTATCTAGAGTACATTAAAAAAAAACAAACAGGTAAAAGATAAATGAAAAATGCAATATGAATTTCTGGGAAAGATGGCAAAGTAGGAGGATCCTAAGCTCATTTGTCTCATGGATACCCCTCGATACACCCGTATCAGTGTAACCAACCCAGAAAACAACCTGAAGACGGTCAGAACAGACCCTCCACAGTTAATTGAAGAGAAGAGGCCACAATGAAAAGAATGGGAGGAATAATGGAGATGTGGTTAGAACCAGACCCCCAGGAAAACCAACCACAAATGTGAGGGATGCCACAAGCACGGAAAAGGGAGAGGAAGAGATCTCCTGCCAGGCACCCCAGACATGGGTGACCTGCACTGTAAAGACAAACCCCCGTAATATTTGTCTTTGAAAGACAGAGGGGCTTAACTTTTTTTTTTTTTTTTTTTTAACTTTTACAATCACTGGAGCTTAACACCTAGAATTTTAAAAATCACTTGGCTTGGCTCTGGGAGAGCTGGAGGGCAAGAGGAAACAGTCTCCATCCTTAAAGAGACAGCATAACAAACAGCCCTGCAGGGATACAGCATAGAAGTGGCAGTTTGAAAAGTGGCTGGGATATTGAGAAAGGAGATTTATTTACTAATCTCAGAACTTCTCCTGGAAGGGCAGGGATTTTTAGGAGACTTCTCCAAGAATAAAAGACCTGGCAGGCACCATTTCTCTCCCCTACCCCCACCCTAATCCAGATACCCAGACAGCTGCAGGAACCAGCTGGAACACTTGCCATGTAGCTTGCTAACACTGCTTCACCCACTCCTGCATTCTCCTGCAGGCTGCCCCCTCCAACCATCCCCACTGGGCAGGAGTCCATCCAAAGCAGCACTAGATGCCTCTCATCTTGTAAGCAGCAGGCAGCTCCAACACTGTCCAGGACCACTCCCAAGTGACTCTTGCCCTGGGAGAGGGAATATAATCACACACATCAGTTTGACTATATTCCCAGCTCTGGGATGGGTACAGACCTCTGACTGCCAGCTCTACCCACCAACGATGATCTCACAGCGGGCAGCAGAAAGTGAGCACCCTGAAGTTTGGTACAACCACAGTTCTGGCAAATGGGGTGAGGCCAGGCATCTGGTCTGACCCAACTCAAGCCCAAGGTGGCCCCAGACTGGCCCTTTAACATCACAGGGACCAAACCTTGTCCACAACAGGCAAAGAAGGCCATTGCAGATGACAACTGATGGCAAACATGACTCAACAATCACAGCCCTAGGGCATGCAACACCCAGAGAAGACACCTGAAATGCTAGTTTTTGGTGAACAGGGGACATTACACAACAGGACACTACAGGGCCTCTTCTTCATAAGACCACTTTTTTCAAGATCAGGGACATAGCTGACTTTCCCAATACATAGAAACAGACACAGGGAGTTACACAAAATGAAACTGCGGCTTATGTCCCAAATGAAAGAACAGGTCAAAAGCACAGCAAAAGAGCTAAATGAAACAGAGATAAGCAATATACCCAATAGAGAATTCAAAGTAATGGTCATGAACATACTTACTGGATGTGAGAAAAGAGTAGAGGATCATAGTGAGAAATTCAACAAAGATATTAGAAAATATAAAAAAAGAACCAGAGATGAAGAACTCATTAACTAAAATTAAAAACACACTAGAGTGAATAAATAGTGGACTAGAGGAAGCAAAAGAACAGATCATTACTGAAAGAACAGTAATGGAAAGCAACTAAGCTGAAAAGGAAAGAGTAAAAGAACAATATAAAATGAGAAGAGAGAACTCAGTGACACCATCAAATGTAATAACATTAGCATTATAGGGATCCCAGAAGGAGAAGAGAGAGAAAAGCAGCCAGAAAAATTTGTTAGAAGAAATAATAGCTGAAAAATTCCCTAATGTGGAGAAGGAGACAAATCAAGATTCAGAAGACTCTGAGTCCCCAACAAAATAAACCCAAGGAAGTCTACACCAAGACACATAATAATTAAAATGGCAAAAAATAGTGGTAAAGAGAGAACTTTAAAAGCAGCAAGAGAAAAAAGTTATATGCAAGGGAAACTCCTTAAGTCTATCCGCTGATTTTTCAGAAGAAACTCTGCAGTCCAGAAGGGAGTGGTATGATATATTCAAAGTGCTGAAAGAAAAAAACCTGCAACCAAGAATACTCTATCCAGCAAGGCTATCATTCAGAATAGAAGGAGAGATAGACAAACAAAAGTAAAAGGCATTCCTCACCATTAAACCAGTCTTACAAGAAATGTTAAGAGGAATTCTTTGGAAAGGAAAGGCCATAATCAGGAGCAAGCAAATTAGGAAAGGAAAAAAATTCACGGGGGCATACAAACATAACCAAAGTGGTAGATCAATCACTTATAAAACCAGTATGGAAGCTAAAGCATAAAAGCAGTAAAATCAATTATAGCTATAGAAATCAGTCAAGGAATTCACAAAATAAAAGGAAGTAAAATATGAAATCATACATATAAAATGTGTGTGTGTGGGGGGGGGGGGTGAAATTTAGTGCTTTTAAAATGGGTTCAAACTTAAGCAACCAGTACCTAATATAGGCTGCTATACGCATAGGATATTATATATAAACCTGATGGCAACCACAAATAAAAAAACGTGTAATAGATATGCAAAAAACAAAAGAAAAAGATATTGAAGCATATCACTAAAGGCCATCAAACCACAACGGAAGAAAGCAAGAGAAGAAAGGAACAAAGAAGAACTACAAAAGCCACCAAAAGCTACTAGAACCGATAAATGAAATCAGCCAAGTTACAGGGTACAAAATCAATATACAGAAATCTGTTGCATTTCTACACGTTAATAATGAAGTAGCAGAAAGAGAAATTAAGAAAACAATCCCATTTTCAATTGCACTAAAAATAATAAAATATTTAGGAGTAAATTCAACCACAGAGGTGAAAGACCCACTCATTGAAAACTATAAAATATTGATGAAAACATTTGAAGATGACATAAACAAATGGAAAGATATTCCATGCTCATGAAGTAGAAGAACAAATATTGTTAAAATGTCCATAGTATGCAAAGCAATCTACAGATTTAATGAATTCTCTATCAAAATACCAGTAACAACTATAACAAAGAGTCCTAAAATTTATACGGAACCTCAGAAACCCCAAACAGCCAAAACAATCTTGAAAAAGAAGAACAAAGCAGGTGGTATCACAATTCCAGATTTCAAGTTATACTACAAAGCGGTACAAATCAAAACAATATAGTACTGGTATAAAAGTAGACATATAGATCAATAGAAAAGGGTAGAAAGCATGTAAAGCATATTTAGGCATATAATCCACAATTATATGGTCAATTAATCTTTGACAAAAGATTATACAATGGGAAAAAAAGACAATCTCTTCAACAAATGGTGCCGGGAAAACTGGACAGCTACATATAACAGAATGAAACTGGACCACTTTACACCCCACACCAAGGTATACTAAAACGGATTAAAGACCTAAATAGGAGACTTAATACTATAAAAATCTAGAAAAGAGCACAGGCAGTAATTTCTCTGACATCGGCTGTAGCAACATTTTTTCTAGATATGTCTCCTGAGGCAAGGGGAATAAAAGCAAAAATAAACTATTGGGATGCCATCAAAATAAAAACTTCTGCATAGCAAAGGAAATAATCAACAAAATTAGAAGACAACCTATTGAATGGGAGAAGGTATTTGCAAATGATGTATCTGATAAAGAGTTAGTATCAAAATGTATAAAGAACTTACACCAAGTCAACATCAACAAAACCCCAAATAAACCAATTAAAAAATGGGCAGAAGACACAAGCAGACATTTCTCCAAAGAAGACATA
Source organism: Panthera onca (assembly GCF_046562875.1). Taxonomy (NCBI): domain Eukaryota; kingdom Metazoa; phylum Chordata; class Mammalia; order Carnivora; family Felidae; genus Panthera; species Panthera onca. The sequence goes on from NW_027675820.1 coordinate 638,557, forward strand.
CAGATGACCAACAGACATGTGAAAACAAGCTCAATATCACCTATCATCAGGGATACACAAATCAAAACTACAATGAGATATCACCTCACACCGGTCAGGATAGCTAAAATCAAAAACACAAGAAACAACAAGTGTTGGTGCGGATGTGGAAAAAAAGGAACTCTCGTGCACTGTTGGTGGGAATGCAAAGTGGTGCAGCCACTGTGGAAGACATTATGGAGAGTCCTCAAAAAAACTAAAAATAGACTATCCTATGATCCAGTAATCACATTACTGGGTATTTATCCAAAGAATACAAAAACACTAATTCAGAAGGATATGTGCACCTCTATGTTTATTGCAGCATTATTTACAATAACCATACTATAGAAGCAGCCCAAGTGTCCATCAGCTGATGAATGGATAAAGAAGATGTAGTGTGTGTGTGTGTGTGTGTGTGTGTGTGTGTGTGTGTATGTATGTGTGTGTGTGTGTGTGTGTGTGTGTGTATATATATGTACACATACACACACACATACATATATATATATACACATACATACACATACATATGTGTATATATATATATAATGGATATATGGTATATATATATACATATACATATATATATAATGGACTATATATATAATGGAATATATATATAATGGAATATATATGTAATGGAATATATATAATGGAATATATATATAATGGAATATATATGTAATGGAATATATATAATGGAATATATATATAATGGAATATATATGTAATGGAATATTATTCAGCCATAAAAAGAATGAAATCTTGCCATTTGCAACAACATGGATGGAGCTAGAGACTATAATGCTAAGTGAAATAAGTCAATCAGAGAAAGCCAAATATCAAAGGATTTCACTCATATGTGGAATTTAAGAAAAAAACAAACAAAGAGAAAAAAAAAGAGTGAGAGAAACTAAGGAACAGACTCTGAAGTACAGAGAACACACCGATGGTTACCAGGAGGCAGATGGGTGGGTGGGTTGGGGGATGAGTGAAGTAGGTAATGAGGATTGAAGAGTACACTTAGCTGATGAGGACTGAGTAATGTATAGAGCTGTTGAATAATGTATAGCTGTCACTAGAATGTACACCTGAAACTAATATAACACCTTATGATAAATATACTTGAATTTAAAAAACAAATAAAAAATGTTTTAAAAATTCAGTATGTAGAACACAGACATCCAAGCAAATAGGCAACAGACATGAAAGGAGCTTTATCGTAGAGGTATCCAAATAACCAGTAAACATGAATGCTCAACATCATTAATCATTAGGGAAATCCAAAAATAACAGTGGTATACCACAGCATGCTCACCAGAATGGCTACAACGGAGAAGAGAGATAATACCAAGTATTAGCAAGGATGTAAAGCAATGGTTGATGTGTCAAATGGTACAACTGCTTTAGAAAATGGATTGACAACATCTAATCAAGTACACACAATCCCATCTAACAACAAAGAAATTTCATTTCTAGGTGGATGGCCTAGAATTGTGCACATATGTTCACCAAAAGGCATATACAAGAATATTCATAGCAATATGTTCTTCATAACTGCTCCAAACTAGAAATGTCCTGTGACGGTAGACTGGATACATATCTTGTGGTATACTGATGCAGTGGAATATCGCACGGCAATTCAGGTACAACGAGCTAGTCAGAAATCATTTTACCTACTACCGCACATTCTCTAAAGATCTCCTTGACTGTAATTTGGTAGACTGTACAATATGCAGCAATGAAAACTAACAAACTGCCGCTACATGCAACAATGTGGACAAATCTCAGAGAATAAGATGTAATACAATGTTACGTGAAAGAAGTCAGACATCATGGAACACAGATCAGATGACTGCATTTATACAAATTCCAAAAGCGGGTGAAACTAATCTGTGGTCCTAGAATACAGGATGCAGTTACCTCCAGAGAGTCCAGAGGACATGACTGTGAAGTGGTACAGTGGATCTTCTGTATTACTGATAATGTATTTCTTCATCCAGGTGATAGATAAATATGTATGTCCACTTTGTAATAATTCTTAAGCTGGACACACTATACAATGTAGTAATTACGTGTTTCATACTTCAGTAAAATATTTATCACAGGAAAAAATATAATTTAGTGTAGACTTGGGATCTCATATTTATAGTAATTTCTCACTGACCTGTAATAACTTGTACTGAATCTATCAATGTTTTTAGATCAGTCTTCCCTTCAGCTAAAAAATAAGACATAATGGAGATACAAAGCAGGTTCTTTAAAAAATTATAAAATAAGAAACCAGAAATAAGCTGAATTTCATTATTCCACATCACCATTTGGGCTCACTTGAATTGCTTAATTCTTAGTTTTATGACATTGATTCTATGTTACTTTTTAAAATTTTTTTAATGTTTTAATTTATTTTTCTTTGAGACAGAGAGAGACAGAGTGTGAGCAGGGGAGGGGTAGAGAGAGAGAGGGAGACACAGAATCCGAAGCAGGCTCCAGGTTCTGAGCTGTCAGCACAGAGCCTGACGCAGGGCTTGAACTCACGGACTGTGAGATCATGACCTGAGCTGAAGTCGGACGCTTAACCGACTGAGCCACCCAGGTGCCCCAAGACATTGATTCTATTTTAGTAAGCTGGCCTTTGACCCTTGAACCATAAAGTCTGGCCCATGGAAAAATATGCTTTTACTCAGCTATTTTAGTCCTTATAAACAGGATAGAAAATACCATCCATGCAAGTTAATTCTCTAAAGGCCCTCGATTCTGGTAATGCTATGACTCTTAAGTATGAGTCTCTAGTGAAGAAAAGTCTATTTTCATCTCTGGTTTACTGCTAATATACTCTGATTCTCCCTGTTGCTCAGAATTGCTGCAAATGATTACAATGTATTAGAAGTAAGTATTAGTGGCCCGACCAAAGGCAGTTTTTGTTTTCCTTAGGAATCATTCACTTTTTCGCTCATTTACTCTATCATCTCTCACTCAACATTTATAGGGTGCTTACTTATAGGCCAGACACTCTGCTAGGTACTAGATACAGAATACCCTTTTCTATTCTAAGGTCACATTAAAGTGACAAGACAGGCAAAGAAGCATACATTTACACAATGTGGCAATTATAATGAAAAATGTATGCAGTTATTGTGGAAACACAGAGAAGAGACATCTAATGGAGCCTGGGTATTTAAAGAACTTACTAGAAAAAGTGCCCTCAACTCTAATAAGCAATGGTGAGGAGTAGGTCAAACAAAGGGGAAGGGGAAACTCTCTGAATAGCGGGGAAAGTATAAGCAAAACAAAGATGCGACAAAAAGCATGATATATGTATGCTTGGAATAAAAGTTCAATGTTAGTGAGGGTAAAATACTAGATTGGACAGATAAGGCCAACCCAGATAATGAAAGAACTTGTTTGCCATAAAAAGGACTTGAGACATTCCCAAGTACCAAACTGAAAGCCATTAAAGGATTTTAAATTGGTGCAGAATGTCATCAGATTTGCATCTTATATGGATCACTCTAATGTCTAATATTTTGTGGAAGCCCTTGTAGTAGCTGAAGTCAGGAATGAAAGGACCTAAAATAGGGCAGTGGTAGCAGGGAGTGAGAGAAACTGATGGATTTACATATGGGATTTTTTCCAATGGTTTATTATGAAAATTTGTCAACATATAGCAAAGTTGAAGGAACTGTGCAATAAACACCCATATGCCCACCATCTGATTCTACTATTTAACATTTTACTATACTTGGCTTGTCACATATCCATCCATCTACCCATCTGTGTGCAGCAATTTTTAAATTTAGGTTTATATAAAGGTAAAACTTACAAAATTAGGTGGCAGATAATCCAGATCGTGGTTGACAGGAATTGGGGGAATCAAAAATGAATTCCATATATCTAGCTTAGGTGAATAGATGGATAGGGAGAGCACAAATGAGATTGAGAATACAGGACTAGGAGACTGGACAGGAAAATACTGAATTCAGTTCTAAATTCTAAATTCAGTTCAGTTGAGAAAAAGAAGCGTCCCACGGAATATCCAAGTAGAAATGTGTAGCAGGCATTTGGATACACCAGTTTGAAGCTGTATAGAAACACAGATTTACAGTCATAAGCATGTAGATGATAGGTTGAACAAAAGACAGTGATGAGATTACCCAGGTAGAGTATGCAAAATGAAAATCAAAAAATGAGAAGATCCAGGTTAGGAGGAAAAAAACACAGAAGCCAAAGGAGAATAATTTCAAGAAGGTGAGAATTATCACTGATACAAAAGACAGTAGAAAGCTCCAATAAAAAGTCAATAATGTCTAATGCAACTAGCAAATGGCAGGTTACTGGTGCCCAGAGAGAACTTTCAGTAGTATTATGGGGCTGTGTCAGAAGAGAGGAATGATGGGGAATGTGAGAAGGGTACACAGTGGGCTTGCATTTATTTCCTTTTCCGTCATTTAACTGTGCTTCCTCAACATTCCCAGATGTGAAAGATGGTCTTGGAATCAGTCTAGTCAAGTGCTTTGTATTCTATATACATTCAGAAAATGGAAGACAGGATTAGTTCTTGTTCTAGAACTACATTTTTCCCTAAGATTTTACATCACAAAATTAATCTGGTTTCAGAATAACTCTTACATAGACCCTCGAGACCAAATTTTCCTGAAAGACTTTTTATATCTAAAATGAGTCACCATAAAGTGGAAGTTTTCTTTTCATCTCTCCAGAATCTTCTTTGGTGAGTTCAAAGCCCATGTTCCCTAGTATCTTGTCCAGGTCTCTGACAGCTACTGTCTCTCCTTAGGGAAAGAGAAAAAAATATGAAAATGCCTACTAATGCTGAAATGTTCCATATATTTTACCCATTCATTATAGACTTGGCAGAAATATGCAAGATCCATGGAACATGTTTCAGTTTAAGGCAGAGCTTCAATATGGTTAGAATTAAGCTCACTTCTCTTAAACCTTTTTGGAAAAATAACCATATACCCCATAAACTTCTAAAGGAACGGAATTACTTTCCAGTGTATAATTTTTATGATAGAAACAGGCAGGGGGCGCCTGGGTGGCTCCGTCAGTTGTGTCCGACTTCAGCTCAGGTCATGATCCCACAGTTCCTGGGTTCAAGCCCCACATCTAGTTCTGTGCTGACGGCTCAGAGCCTGGAGCCTGCTTCAGATTCTGTCTGTCTGTATGTCTCTCTCTCTCTCTCTCTCTCTCTCTCTCTCTCTCTGTCCCTCCCCCACTCATGCTCTGTCTCTGTCTCTCAAAAGAAACTAAATGTTAAAAATTTTTAAGAAAAATAAATAGGCAGTTCCAGTGAAATGAGAAAATCACCATGGTTGGAGTAAGAACACAAGGGTTGAATATTGTTCTCTACTATATATTATCTACTGGAACTTAGGTAAATAACCTAACTTTGAGTCCTAGTTTTCTGTTGTATGAAACAAAGATGAGACTATCTCTCAGAGCTTCTGTGAAGATAAAATAACACTTATGAAAAGATCTAGAACTCTGTCAGGTATGTAGCAGACGTTTGATACGTTTTGTTTTAATTTTTTTTTTTTACATTTATTTATTTTTTAGAGACAGAGCGAGACAGAGCAAAGTGGGGGAGGGGCAGAGAGCGAAGGAGACACAGAATCTGAAGCAGGCAAGCATTCAGCACAGAGCCCAACGTGGGGCTCGAACCCACGAACAGGGAGATCATGACCTGAGCTGAAGTCGGTCACCTAACCAACTGAGCCACCCAGGCGCCCCACGTGATACATTTTAATAACTACATCTAAGCCAAAGTAGCATTGGCTTCCTTTTTTTTTTTTTTTTTTTTTTTTAGCTCTAACTAGATCATTGCCTGTGCTAACCAAAATCACAGAATAATTACATTCTTATTCTGCGTTTCACAATTAACCTGCAATAATAAATTCTGTCTCTTGGAAAATTTGTTAAAATTCATATCAATAAGATCAATATAAAAGCCCCAAAGAAAACAACCTACCAAGATAAAATAATTTCAATTATATTGAATCCATATGTTGGAGAGTATCAGGATTCTTTATCACATGATTAGGAAATAAGACAATAAGTGATACATTGCGAGTGGTTTGTTGATTCATCATCAGTCTCACCTTGGAAAGGTAAGATTTCATAATGATACAGCTTCTTGTTAGCTAAAGACAAGGCAAAATTCAAATCACAGAGAAAGAGAAATGGAATTCATGAAACTGCTTAAGTTTCATAAAGAAGCACTTTTCTGATTTGGCTTATACATCTCGAATACCTATCTCCATAATAATATAAAAGCTAGGTCAAAATCTTTTCCCCTTGAAGCAGCTGTGAGTGACATCCTGCCATGTTGAAACATGTGGTACAGGTATGACATCGTAAATTGTACTCATGTATTTTTCTTTTTCATATTCCTTTTCTTCCATAAAACTTTTCTATTCAGCCATAGAATTTATATAACTCAGAGGAAAGAGGGTTTTTTTTTTTTTTAATTTTCAAAAGCTACTTTTTATAAAGCAAACCTGAAAATCTAACATTTCATTTTACTGTGAACCAGAGGGTTGAAAGGGAAAAAAAAAATGACACAAGGAAGCTCCCTTTCCTCCTTCTTCCCATAGCCTGTTTGGTAAGAAGAGGAGGGGAAAAGTCCGTTAACTACCTGAAGGGAGTGGGTGAGGGGAGGAGAAACAGGTGATGGAGGAGAAACAGTTTCACATCTGAAACTGGTATCACACTGTATGTTAACTAACTGGAATTTAAACAAAAACTTAAAAAATAGAGTTAACCTAGTTTCTTCCGGTTTAAAATAAAAAGTTCCTTTTTGGTTGACCTAGTTTATTTTGGGAAATTCTCAGTTTTTCAAACCTTTCCGCACTTCCGCTCTGAGAGGCCTCCTCGTAGTATCAGGGAAAGCTTGGGGGTCCTGCTGCCCGTGAAGGAGGGCGGCCAGACCTTGGGTTGCCCTCTGGATTCTCGATAGCCTCTTCAACAAAATCCACATTTCATGAGTCCTGACATCTGCTGAAGCTGATGGCCTGAGAAACTTGTGGTCTGTGTCGTTGTGGTCTGTGTCATTGTTGTTTTGTTTTTTAGCAAAGTCAAGGTTCTTTGGTCCTTCCTTCACTAACTTGGTTGGCTAAGCCCTAGCATTCACTGGTGATGAGGTCCTCTGTGTCTCAGTCAAGTATTCTGTTAGTCCCCAGACCATACTGTCTACTCCATAGCCTCTGGAGGGATCACCTCTCCCTTTGACTTGGTGTCCCATGGCAGACCCACTGACCCCCATCTCTGAGAAACCTTCTACATTGCTTACTGGGAGTACGTGGGAAAACTGGATATCCTTCATACCACACAAAGCCAAAGGGGGCAAAGCGGTGGCCTGTTTCCAGCCCTCCCTCTGCCTAAGAACACCATACCGCAATATCTATTCTGGTGAAAATGGCATCCTGTCTGGACACTCAGTGAGGTGGTGACATCCCAGAGTTCCAAATAGGAAGCACGACAAAAGGTCTCCTTGGTTTTTTCTATACCCTCACTCCCATCCCATCAACACATCTAGAGTTTTTCTTCTATCTTACCTCCTATCAGGGTTTGATTAGAAAGAAGGGTTGAGGGTAGAGATGATGGGGGTGTGCAGCAGGCAGCAAGAACACTTGAACCTTCTTTTGAGAGAGAGAGAGAGAGAGAGAGAGAGAGAGATCTTTATCTCTATTTCTCCCCCCAGTTGCACTTTCTTAAACCATAGATTCATAAATACAGAGAACAAACTGTTGGTTGTCAGAGGAAAGGGGAGTGGGGGGGATACATGAAATAGGTGAACAGAGTCACAAAGATGAAAAGTACAGCATAGGGAATATAGTCAGTAATATCATAATAACGTTGCATGATGACAGATGGTAACGACATTTACCATGGTGAGCAGTTAGTTAAGTAGATAATTATTGAACCACTACATTGCACACCTGAAACTAGTATAACGTTGTATGTCAACTATACTTCAATACTTTAAAAAATATTGCTGAGAATACTCTTGCAAAAATATGTTTTAAAAGCATTACTATCTCAGGTGCGCCTGGGTGGCTCAGTTGGTTAAGTGTCTGACTTCAGCTAAGGTCATGATCTCATGGTTCGTGGGTGTGAGCCCTGCATCTGGCTCTGTGCTAACAGCTCAGAGCTTGGAGCCTGCTTCTGATTCTGTGTCTCCCCATCTCTCTGCCCCTCCCCCCCTCGCAAATCAATAAAACATTAAAAAAAGTTTAAAGCATTGCTCTCTCAGTTTTATATCAACTTCTTACCTGTAACAGCTTCAGCTTTATTCATTAGTTTATTAGGTTCAAGTCTTCCATCAGCTGTAAAATGAGGTACAAATTACAGAGATCATAATGAGGTTCAAACACATGAAATTCTTAACTGTGAAACAGCATAAGAAATCAACAATTTCCCATGATTTTTACTACAACTGTATTTCTCTCCCCCCCACCCCCGCCCATGCCTTCATATTCTTTTCTGTGCTCCACCCCACCAGGTACATAACCCCACACACCAGTATTTCCATTCAGAATGCTTTTATTACCTGCCCTGGTCTATAAAGTCCATGTTAGGACTACTTCACCTCTATTCCCACTTCTCTGCAAACTAGGGGGTCTAGGACATGAGCAGTCATCTTCCCTGTAAAATTCTATTTTTACAGACTGATTCATTTAGTCCTGTTTCCTTCACATCCAGTTCCCTGTCGATATCAGTTAGGCCCTTCCTCTTTCATGCTCCCCTTGCCTGTGGAGCCCTGTCTGGTCCTAGCTGTGGTTCCCATTGCTCGCTCATCACCCTCCTTGGCCAATCTTATGACTGTCCCAGGTATGATCATATCACCAAAAGGGGGGAGGCAAGATAAGGGCTTTTTATCACATTTTGATTTTTTTTAACATTTATTCATTTTTGAGAGACAGAGAGACAGAGCGTGAGAGGGGGAGGGGCAGAGAGAGAGGGAGACACAGAATCTGAAGCAGGCTCCAGGCTCTGAGCTGTCAGCACAGAGCCCGAAGCGGGGCTCAAACTCACCGACCGCCAGGTCATGAACTGAGCTGAAGTCAGACACTAAACCGGCTGAGCCACGCAGGTGCCCCTCACATTTTGTAATCATATAAAAATAGTAGATAAATTGCTTAATGGGTAGGTTGTTCCACAACTTTCAACATTTTGATATTTTTTAATCAGATTTGCAAGTTAAAGGATTTGTCAGTGTTTCCTTAAATAACAGTAATGCACGTTACCCTATGCATAAAATGTTCTTAGATTTATAAAGTTGAAACTCCTGCCTTTTAATATTGTAAAAAACACAAACAAACTTGTATCTTGTAAATTTTTTCCTGCATTGAGCTATTTAATAGCAGTGTAATACAGCTGTATTTATTCTATAGTAATCCTTTTCTTCAGAAGCTGATTCTTCATCATGTCTTGATTCTGTTTTCAAAGTGCAGAATAGCATTTTAAAAGGAGAAAGGAGGAAAAATTGAAAAAAAAAAGTTTAAAGAACAGAATGTTGTGTGCCAGGCCTTTCTTGGTGGATTGGACTGGGTATACATGGTAACGGTGGCAGTTTAGGGTGCTACCCCGCTCCCAAAGTTCGAGCCCTTCGTCGGGCTCGGTGCTGACAGCTCAGAGCCTGGAGCCTGCTTTGGATTCTGTGTCTCCCTCTCTTTCTGCTCCTTCCCTGTTCATGCTCTGTCTCTCTGTCTCTCAAAAATAGAAAACATTAACATTTTTTTTAAATAATAAAAAGAATATTGTGGGATCTTAATGATGCTTTTTGAATCAGTGATACAGAGGAAAGGTTGCCAAAGTATTCCTAGAAACGTAAGTTTGGATCTAAAGTACTAACAAAACAAATACATTTCCATCTTTCTTCCACACCTCCCAAATGGAACTTTTGGAAACCATAAAATTTATTCTCAAGGAAGAGAGCCTAAAGCATAACACTTAAGGTAATTTTTTATTATTTTTTATCATTTTCTATGGTTCTTTCTATAAGAATTTTATATCTAAGAAGTTTACATTAATAAAAAGACTTCTCACAACATAGAACCATGTGAACGATGTCTATGTAAATGTCACCTTCAACTGACAGGTGCTTCAGAATCTTACAAAATTCTTTACCTGACATCTCCATCTTCATGTTTCCTAGAAAAGTGTCTAAGTTGCTGTCATCAACCTTACTTCCTAGGAGAAAAATAGAAGCGGTAAAAGCTACGAGAATGGGAAATGCTAATAATTTTCAATTTCAGAAAAATACTTCCTATTATCTTCACATCGCTATATTCCATTTCAGTGTGAAAAGAAGAGTCTTTTGACATGTATTCAGATGCACACTTTCAGTTCTTCTATCAGAAATAGAAACATGGGGGCGCCTGGGTGGCGCAGTCGGTTAAGCGTCCGACTTCAGCCAGGTCACGATCTCGCGGTCTGTGAGTTCGAGCCCCGCGTCAGGCTCTGGGCTGATGGCTCGGAGCCTGGAGCCTGTTTCCGATTCTGTGTCTCCCTCTCTCTCTGCCCCTCCCCCATTCATGCTCTGTCTCTCTCTGTCCCAAAAATAAAATAAAAAACGTTGAAAAAAAAAAATTTAAAAAAAAAAAAAAAAAAAAAAAAGAAATAGAAACATGTTCTTTTGATCATTTTAAAGAGAATATGGCTATAAGCACAGGAACATTTAACCCAGTACAGCCCATATGATATTAGACAAGAAGTGTTACTGGCTGATGTTGAGGGAACAGTTAGGAGCCACTATGTAAACTGTGGTAGGGGCACCTGGGTGGCTCAGTCGGTTGAGGGTCCGACTTCGGCTCAGGCCATGATCTCACAGTCTGTAAGTTCGAGCCCTGTGTCGGGCTCTGTGCTGACAGCTCAGAGCCTGGAGCACGCTTCGGATTCTGTGTCTCCCTGTCTCTCTGACCCTCCCCCGTTCATGCTCTGTCTCTCTCTGTCTCAAAAAAATAAATAAACATTAAAAAAATGTGGTAAATAAGGAGTCATGTAGCCATAGAATGGGGAATCAATTTTCAGCTTGTACTCAGAGGAAAAAGTGATTTCTCTTCCAAAATGATACATTCGGTATTCTCTGCCAGCCAATTCATCAGGAAGATATAACAATCATAAATGCAGATGAGCAAAATTAGAGAGTCTAAAAAGTATATAACAGAACTGACAAAATTTCATGGAGAAATAGAAAATATAACAATCATAATTAGAAATGTGAGCATCAAAAACACATGAGAAAAAGGTAGTAAATAACAAACAAGGCCAACATGGTTAATAGTGCTTAAATATTAAGTTTAGATCTGAAACTTTTTGGAAGCTAAGGCATAAAGGGGAACTCGGGTTATTACCTACACAAAGAAGCACACTGGTCTTTGGAAGAGAGATTTTTTTTTTTTCTGATATTAAATTTCAAGGAGTGCCTGGGTGTCTCAGTCAGTTAAGCATCCAGCTCTTGATTTCAGCTCAGCTCAGGATCTCATGGTAAATTGTGGGATGGAGAGCCACATCAGGCTTCACGATGGAGCCTACTTAAGATTCTTTCTCCCTCTCCCTCAGCCCCTCCCCTGCTGGTGAGCACACCTGCCCTGTCTCTCTCTAAAAAATCAATCAATCATCTAAATTTCAAGACACTTTTCATCACTAAATAATCTAATGGGCAACATCTTCTGAAGATATAGTGACACTCTTGATATGGCCATTTTTTTTTTAATTTTTTTTTTTCAACGTTTTTTATTTATTTTTGGGACAGAGTGAGACAGAGCATGAACGGGGGAGGGGCAGAGAGAGAGGGAGACACAGAATCGGAAACAGGCTCCAGGCTCCGAGCCATCAGCCCAGAGCCTGACGTGGGGCTCGAACTCACGGACCGCGAGATCGTGACCTGGCTGAAGTCGGACGCTCAACCGACTGCGCCACCCAGGCGCCCCTTGATATGGCCATTTTTAACACCAGTTCCCAAAAGCAGTTGATATATACTATTAGGAAGTTGTCTCAAAAAAGGCATTTCTAGGGACGCCAGAGTGGCTCAATCAATTAAGCATCCGACTCTTGATCTCAGCTCAGGTCTGGATCCCAGGCATCTCTACAAAACATCTCTTCATAAATATTTTTTTGCTTATCAAAGCTACATATATGTGCTTATCCAAAAGTAGGTGGACATGGTCAAAGAAGTAAACCTTGAATTTCTGCAACCATAGAGGGCACTTAAAAATGGACGATATGAAGTGGTTTGAATGTGTGTATAATTTTGGCTTGGTGTCAGAGATATTCTTCTCACTTACACGTGCAAAATGTAAATCATTCCTTCCTTTTCAGCACCATCGTGGCAAGAAAGGGCAGCTTATCAGAGAATTCAGAGGCCTAAGGTTACAGAAATACTATGCAAACCCAAAGAAGAAAAGGGTCCTTAACATTATAATTGACAAACATTGTGCTAAAATTAAACTTTGAATTAGTGTATAAAGAGAAACTAGGGGCAAAAACATGGAGCCCATACAAAGAAATAACCAAAGAAAACAACGTTGAAATAACAAAAGATGGGGCGCCTGGGTGGCTCAGTCGGTTAAGCGGCTGACTTCAGCTCAGGTCATGATCTCGCGGTCTGTGAGCTCGAGCCCCGCATCGGGCTCTGTGCTGACCGCTCAGAGCCTGGAGCCTGTTTCAGATTCTGTGTCTCCCTCTCTCTCTGATCCTCCCCCGTTCATGCTCTGTCTCTCTCTGTCTCAAAAATAAATAAACGTTAAAAAAAAAAAAAAAAGAGAAAAAAAAGAAATAACAAAAGAAAAAAAACAAACCTGAAGAAAAATTTTCCTAACAGTAACAAAGATTTTCACTCATTTCTTAAAGAAGAATTATTGTAAATCAATATCAGGAACCCACTATTTATCATTTTAATATGTCTCACACAATTACACTTGAGTTAAAGTAGAGTAACTTGCAAACAGTGTAATTCTAAGTGCTGGTTTAGTCATTCTAATTAATGTGATTTTTTTCTTCACAAGGTCCTCAGTGGAAAGATAACTGCAGTTAAGACTCTGGTCTCAGACTAGGCAGAAGAGGTAACTAGAGCTCTCTAAAGGGCATGTTCTCATGTGCTACATACACATTTGACATGTGTGGAGTAAAGATACTACACAATTATGCCAGTGGTAAATCAGTTTAAGACCATCTCAAAATCTAGCTAGGGTTTTCCCAAGAGATCTATAACCTACATATCATTAGCTATCTCCATTCAACTGAAAATTCTTACTTTCAGGTAGAAATGAAAATCCTGAATTGACTAAATTGCCAATGAACCCTTCTAAATTCACTTTCCCATCTTCTGAAAGAAAAAATGCATGTCAGAGAACAAGGAATATGAACAGAGATTGGCAACTGTAATTGCTATACTGAAAAACGTTTGATATTTTGTAGATTCCATCAAAAAGACAGACTCATGCGTATCATTCAGACACATACCCTCCTACCGTATAGATCCTCCTCTGTATGATGCTACTTAAAATAAGTAGAACCCAAGTGGGTAGTTGGTAGAAAAGAGCTCGGATAATCCATGAAGTGGATAAACCCTTTAAGGATTCTTGAAAAGTTCAAACACATGCATGTCAGCTAAGATAAAGGATACCTAGAAATGTTAAATGCTCACCCGTGATAGCCACATTCTTCAGGGATCTTTGAATCGCATCTTGGGATAATGGAACTCCTATATTTTTCATCATGGAGTCTAGATCATCAGGAGTGACCTCATTTTTCCTAATGGCGGCCAAAGTTTTCAAGGGGCCTTCTTTTTCTATATTCAAAAAAATATGCAATATACGAAGTTAAAAAATATGTAATATTCAGTGGGTCCTGAGTGACAATAATTACTACTAGTAGTACTACTACTGCTACTTCTACCACTTATTAAGTATTCAGCTTAGTGCTTGCTAAGCACTATGCTAAAGTGCTTTATACACACCATCCCATTTTATCATTTAAAAAAAATTTTAGAATGTTTATTTACTTTTGAGAGAGACAGAGACAGAGTGAGAGTGGGGGAGGGGCTGAGAAAGAAGGAGACGCAGAATCTAAAGCAGGCCCCAGGCCCTGAGCTGTCAGCACAGAGCCCTAGGCGGGGCTTGAACCCACAGACCGCGAGATCATGACCTGAGCTGAAGTCGGATGCTTAACTGACTGAGCCACCCAGGCACCCCTCCACCATCCCATTTTAATACAAAGATTCTGTGAGGTTGTTACCAATATTTCCCTTATTTAACAGATAAGGAAACCTAGCCTTAGAGAGGCTAGTCTGTCTAAGCATACACAGTTATTAAATGTAAAGCCAAGTGTGAAGTGCAGGCTATCTGATTTCATAGAACGTTTAGGCGCTAGGCTAAACAGGGCATTGTAAATATTTAATTTGAGATTGAGGAATGATTACATATAAAGGAATCTCAGGACATCCGCTTATACTCATCTCTGGCATATCAGAGGCTGGGAATTCCATTAAAGCTAGGATAACTAAGCATAAAAGTAATTCTAGCAATTCTCTTGCCAAAAATTAGATAACCAGCCATAGTTTGATGTGACTATTCTTAATTTTTTTCATTCAATGGATACTTGGATATATCCAACACATACATACAAAAAGTCCCCCAAATAATGGAAGGATCAGCACTGCTATCAATACCAAAAAAAAGGTAACATTCATTTCTGAAAGTATCATGGTTCAATTGTTCAAGTAAGAAAACAAATTTTAAATGTATTATGATAAACACTATCATATCATAAACATTAATCCTGTAAGAGATTTGCTTATAAACAACATACCTAGGAGAGTTTTATAGATCCCATTCAGAAAACCAGAGATTAAGGACAAAATATTTTGTCAGTTGAAAAAACATACCATTTTGGTTACATCCTAAACACCTACAATCTAGGGAATAATTTCATTTTTGTAGCTACCTAAATTAGGCCTTCTGAATTTTGTTCAGTTTCAATCTCGGGAATTAAAATTTAGAGGAAATTAAGCCATTTCAATTAATCTCAAGAACAAAGGCTCCAAGGAGACCCAGAAGTTCCACAGATATCACAGATATCTCACAGTTGGAGATGTCAATTAAATGAACACATTAAAACCAGATTACATTCAATGCCTCATGGCTAAGGCAGTGGAATAATGAGAAGAATACCTCTTACAAAATATGGAGGAAGCTTGTATGTTTCAACATATTCCTACATGTTTCAATAGTTAATCTTCTCATGATAAAATCCCATTTTTATGAACATATAATAGGATAAAAAAAGAAAAGGTAACATTGATTTTTTTTTTTTTTTTTTTAGTATAGCTGACACACAATGTTACATTAGTTCCAGGTATACAACTTAGTAATTTGACAAGTTTATACGTTACGCTCTGTTCACCACAAGGGTAACCACCATCTGTCCCATTACATCACTATTACAATATCATTGACTGTATTCTTTATGCTGTGCCTTTTATTCCTGTGACTTATTCATTTCATAACTGGAGGCCTGTATCTCCCTCTCACCTTCACCCTTTTTGTCCAACCCTCAAGACCCTCCCTTCTGGCAACCACGAAGTTGTTTCTGTATTTATAGGTCTGATTCTGCTATTTGCTTATTTATTTATTTGTTGTTTGTTTGGCTTTATTTATTTATTTATTTATTTATTTATTTATAATTCTTCTTTGTATTTTTAAGTGAACTCTACACCCAATTTGGGTCTTTTTTTTTTTTTTAACATTTATTTATTTTTGAGACAGAGAGAGAGCATGAACAGGGGAGGGTCAGAGAAAGAGGGAGACACAGAATCTGAAACAGGCTCCAGGCTCTGAGCTGTCAGCACAGAGCCCGACGCGGGGCTCGAACCCACGGACCGTGAGATCATGACCTGAGCCGAAGTCGGACGCTTAACCGACTGAGCCACCCAGGCGCCCCCCCAATTTGGGTCTTGAACTTAAAAGCTTGAGATCAAGAGTCACATGCTCCACCAACTAAGCCAGCTAGGTGCCCCTGTTTGGCTTTTTTTAGATTCCACTTATAATTTGAATCATATGGCATTCATCTTTCTCTGTCTGATTTATTCCACTTAGCATAATACCCTCTAGGTCCATCTATGTTGTCTCCAATGGCATGATCTCATCCTTTTTATGGTTTCCTTATTCATTCAGCTATTAACACTTAGTTAATCCCTTTTGAGTGATGGAAAAATACTATAAGTTCATAAAATTTAAGTCAAGAAAAGGTCAGGACTAGGATCCCTTACTGATTCATCATCCAGAGTACATTTGTTATATACATGATGTGCTTCAGCATTAGAAAACTGCACAAATGCATATAATCAAAACTAAAGGTTTCCACTCAAAATTTTTATTGTTAAAAAATTCTCACTTACTTTGAACTTTTGTAAAATATGGCATTTTCATTAACTGAGTCAGGAAATCTTTTAAGTTCACTTTCCCCTCATCTGAAAATGAAACATCAAGAAATGAATGGTCTTTAACCCAAAGATACAAAGGGATGAGCTCAAAAGATATGCATGCTTACCAAATCTTCAGAACCAAGTTAGTCCTGTTTTCTAACTCTGATTCTGCTAAACACACCTCAGACTATAAAAAGGAACATGATTATGATAACTCTTGCAGTCTTTTTTGTTGTAGAGCCAATGAGTGTTTTATGAATTTTACATATATTTTAACCACTTGGGACCAGTGTTTTTTGGTATGTGACATTCTCTGAATTTTTCAGCATTACAAGTCCTACTACCACTATCTATGTTACGAAGGAAGAAGATATTCCCTACAAGTACCATAAACCAAACCCCAACCGAAATACCTAATGGAGACTATATATATACTTATAAGCAAAGATATATTAGTAAAGGAAGTGTGCATCTTTTGTTTTTTATTGGCCATGTATTTGGAACTGAAGAAGAAGAAAAGTACCCCTTTGCTTTGCATGTAAGTTAAACCTCCCACTGGCAGGATTCCAAAAACACCACTGTAGCCCTTTGAGGACTGTGGGGAAACCAAACTGGTAAGTGTGTGTCACCACACTAAGGCTTGGCCCTGCATTTCAGGGGCTTGAGAGAGCTGCACAGCTCCTGTCCAATAAAAACGTATGATTCAAACCTCAGGAGGCAAAGCAATGGGATGAAGACAGGATCCCTAGGATAATTCAACATCCCTAGGATATCCAACATCCCTAGGATAATTCAATATGAGAATAATCCAAAGCAAATTCTCACCCAAGCCTAATAGGGAAAATCTAATGTTGTTGAACTCACTGCATTTGATTCCTAATCAATCAGCTCTGTGGGTTTATGAGTGAAAGTAAACACAAGTGTGATATGTAATAAATGACTCAGAAAAGAAATACTTACTATCAAGAGAAATGGATGTAAGCATCTCCTGCAATTCTTCCTCTGGCAAATAAATCCCCAAGCCTTTCAGTATAGGTTTTATATCATCAACAACAACTTTTTCATTGGTGACTTTGTTTAAGGCCTTTGCAAGTTCATTAACCTCTATCAAGAGAAAATACTTTCAGTTTAGATGCAAATTCTAAACAATTAGCTTAAACTATGATTCAAAAAACTAATATAGATACCTAGCATTTTTTTAAGCATTCACCTTAAATATTCTCTTGAGGTACATACACATCTAACTCTCATTTTATACCTACAAAATAGATCACTTATAGGGCAAACTCGTAGTAGAAATTAAGCCTTGCTATCTGTCTCCTTCTGTCCATCTATCTTTGCCTCTCAAGTTTCTTACATCCTTTCGGTATGTGTCCAGGGATCTCTCTGCTGCCCCTAGTCACTGCCACCTCAAATCTACCTCTTTCCCGTTCCTTTATTAAACTTAATTTGTCTTATACTGATTCTCTTGTACTTAGATCTGAGAACCTTGGTATACACAAGTAACAGCTAATTAATCTGCTGATAGAATTGTTATTGTTTTTAATATATGAAATTTATTGTCAAATTGGTTTCCATACAACACCCAGTGCTCATCCCAAAAGATGCCCTCTTCAATACCCATCACCCACCCTCCCCTCCCTCCCACCCCCCATCAACCTAGAATTGTTATTTTTAAAATAATTTTTTAAATAATTTATTTAAAAAATTTTAATATTTTTTAATAATTTTTTAATAATTTAACAATAATAATTGTTAACAGAAGAGAGAGCTTTGCTTCCCCCTCCATGTCAGTTTCCTTCTTATTTAATAACAATACTTTAATAGTGGCCTAAGATAGGTAATACAAGAGAATGTCTTAATGATAGTAATTTCTGATGCTGTGAAAGATCCTACAGAGCTTTTTTTTTAGAGGTTAACTATCCTTCCTATCACTTTAAGTAGTTATGTATTCTGTCTAGGAAAAACCCGTATTTATTCTCTAATAGTATATAATCAATCTGAATTTAGCACTTTGGAATATGGATTTATAACTTCTGACTGTGATGACTGTACTTCCTAGGTACAAAATTTGCTGAC
Source organism: Panthera onca (assembly GCF_046562875.1). Taxonomy (NCBI): domain Eukaryota; kingdom Metazoa; phylum Chordata; class Mammalia; order Carnivora; family Felidae; genus Panthera; species Panthera onca. Next base: position 657,104 of record NW_027675820.1, read on the forward strand.
ACTGCCTTTGTATTCAGGTAAAACTTTTCTGCCTAGAAATAGACACCTAAAAATATGATAGCTATAAGGTAGTTAGTAATTCCATTATGTATTTGGGGAAAGACAAACTCAGCCATATTATAATTTGCAATGTTATAAAGTAGGTATTTTATCATTCAGATTTTGTGCATTCCCAAATCTATCCCACATCTTTCTACTTTATTCCTCATAGACATCTAAGTCATTCTCACATGTTTTGTTTGGGCAGGCTAGTCTCCTCATCTAGAATATACATCTAAATTCTCTCCCCAGTCCAGCAACCAGTTCAAGCTCTATCTGCTCCTTTAGGCTTCCCCAGATTATCATAGTTCGTTCTGATATACCATTATATATAATAATGGCATAATATCAGTATATATAAGATGTATTCTTCTCATTATACTTAAATTCTTGTAGCTCTTATGGCTGGTGCCACATGATCTAGTATACAATCTTCTAAATGTCTTTTTTTCTCTAATCTCACCATAATCTCCCTTGTGAGCACAAGACCCTTGTGCTATAATACTTCTACGATCTCTACTATGCATACCAAATAGACTCACTAATTGTTACTTGATTATTGACTATTTAATGTATTTTCTCCTCTGCTCCCTTAATGTTTCCATTCCTCTATCCTATTGTCATGCCTACCTACTATTCTACTTCCCTCCATTCTGTATTACTGAGCTTCTCAAATGAGTAATTTAGTATTTCTTGCCCCTATTTCATCACCCAATCCCTATTTTAAGCTCCCATAGCTCTCTTGGAACAATACTACTTTACATTTGACACTTTTTATAACTTATGGGGTACTTCTATATTAGTTCTTTTGACAGCCACAAAAAAATCTTATGAAATATATAGGACATGTACTATTATCTATAGTTCAGCACATATACCTGTATTTTATATTTAGATGAAGTGATTTGTCCAAGATCATGAGGAAGAAAACATTAGACTACAGGTCAAACATTCTGATGCAGAGCACAATGCTTCTGCTATTACAAAGAACAGCAAATAACCTCTCAATCCCCTTCTTTGTCAGATCTAATAATCTTAGCCTTCACTGTCCTCTGTACAATTTGGGTAGCTGACTACCTGCTCTCACGTCTTAATTAGCTTCCTTCCTTCCAATTACAGAATTAGTACACGCCGTGCCACGTGCTTAATGATTTACATTTTAACGGTGTTTGGTCTTAATACTCTTTAATATCAAGTTTCGTTTCATTTAGCAATGTATTTTCAACATTTTCCCTTGTCAGCATATTATTCTAGGAGTATTATTTTTAAATGACCACATAGTATTCCACTGCATCCTATCTTCCTAAACCAAAATTCAGTGGAATCTTAATAATGAACCCTCTTAGAATTTTCTTTCAGAAGAATTGGCCCAATTTACACAAATACGTAGGTAGTGAAAAAAAAAAAAAAAAAAGCCATTCATTTCACCACATCCTTTCCAACTCCTATTTCTCCTTATTCTCTTCTTATTCTTCTGGAAGAACTTTAAGATCATGCTGTCAATCATTTCCTCCAACACCTTCCCACAAAAACATCTCTTCAGGAATTATATTACATTTATCAATTAAAGAGAAGTGACTTATGTATGATATGCGACATCTATCCATAAAATGGTAAAATCTTTCACATTTTACCTACCACAATCTTTCTCATTTTACCTTAAGGGGATTAGCATTAACTCAAAGATTGATAAAACAATCAAAGTAATGAAATTGACTAAACAGATTAAGAATCTAGGCTAGAAGGTCTTGGTCATTGCTTTTTCTTCTCTATATCATCTCTGAGATTTATTTCTCCTGATTGTTATCCAGCTGTTACCTCCATGAGGCAATTACATGGCCAAATTGCATCTCCAGCTTTTCTCATGTGCCTATTTCTCTGGATAGTCTCTGAGGTACCATCATTGCTACTAACTTGAAATAAATATACTTTCAACTAGATTCATTCCTTCATTAACCTAAGTTGGAACCCATGGTTCTGTTTTCATTTGTTTCTCTCTAAACCCAGACACCACAGTTTTTTCCCCTTTTAGCATATCTCTTTCATTCATTTTTCCTTACTAGTCCATACTGAGGACCCTATTCAGGTCCTCACCTCCCCAGGCCTGTATTATTTCCAAATTTTTCTAAATACCATTAAATACTTTCCCTCTCTCAATCCAATCTCCACACTGCAATGGGAGTGACTAAATTGATCATATCACTCTGTTGTTTAAAATCATTTCATTGGGGGCATCTGGGGGGCTCAGTCAGTTAAGCCTCTGACTTCGGTTCAGGTTATAATCTCGTGGTCCGCGAGTTCGAGCCCCACATTGGCCTCTGTACTGACAGCTCAGAGCCTGGAGCCTGTTCAGATTGTGCCTTCCTCTCTCTCTGCCCCTCCCCTTCTCACTCTCTCTCTCTCAAAAATAAACATTAAAAAAAAATAAAATAAAAACACTTCATTGGTTTCCATTATATTTTGAATTTGATTCAAATTCCTTACATTTTTTTTTCAATATATGAAATTTATTGTCAAATTGGTTTGCATACAACACCCAGTGCTCATCCCAAAAGGTGCCCTCCTCAATACCCATCACCCACCCTCCCCTCCCTCCCACCCCCCATCAACCCTCAGTTTGTTCTCAGTTTTTAACAGTCTCTTATGCTTTCACTAGACTTCAGCCAGAAAGGCCTTTCAGTTTCTTAAACATATGTGTTATTTCCTACCCTAGAACCATTCACAGCTTCTTCCTCTTGTCTGAAAGACGCTTCTGCCAACTCTTCCAGCAGCTGATTCCTTCTAATCCTGTAGGTTTCAGCCTAAATGTCACATGTCAGAACATGCTTCCCTGGCCATCCTATTTAAATTAAGTCCCTGCACCTTAACGCTCTACCTCCTCCTTGTACATTTTCTCCTTAACATTTAGCACAATTTGTAGTTATTTATTTGCTCATCTGTCTTTCTTCAGTGAATTCTCTGGGGTCAGAGACCAGTATTTACCTATCTTGGTTACCGGCATAGTGTCACTCATTTGCTGACTGAATGGATTAAATAAACGATCTTCCTGCTTCTAGTGGCTCCTTAGTCCAATCCACTGTTAAATCAATTTTTAGAGACAGCTTAGTACCTGACACTCTCTTGCCCAAAGACTATAGTGAGACCTGTTTTGAGCAAAACATTTAATATCTCCTCCAATGTAGACCTACCAACTATCTCTCATTCCTTATCTTTCAAATCCTACTTACGCCTCTGATCTTTTCTTCCCTTTTAAATCTCTAGGTGTCAATGTTTTCTGGTTTTCCCTCTACCTATCAAGCAAGATGCTACCCTTCCTTCACAGTTCCTCCATTTTTTTCATAGGAATCTAATCTTCACCTAAACTCTTAAAATAATATGCATCACTAATTTGCCCTTACAGAATACTAGTTATATTTTTATGTAAATGACCTATCTTTTCATCTAGATTTTAAGATTTCTCACGGCCTACTTTATGCATATTTTTGTGTTCAATATATGTGTGCTGATCATGATAATATTAATCTGTAAGTTATAGCATTAAATGAATTTTGAAACCGAACCATTAACCTATAATACAGTAAAAAAAAATAGCTGCACATGGAGTCCAACACTTGCTGTGGGGTCTTAGGTAAGGTACAATTTCCTCGAACTTTACTTTTCTCTTTCTTTATTGTAAGATTTCTACTTAACAGGATAGTCATAAAGAATAGTTAAAAAATAAATTATGTGAGGGGCGTCTGGGTGGCTCAGTCGGTTAAGCGTCCAACCTCGGCTGAGGTTATGATCTCACGACGATTTGTGAATTTGTGATTTCAAGCTCTGCATCAGGCTCTGTGCTGATAGCTCAGAGCCTGGAGACTGCTTCGGATTCTGTGTCCCTCTCTCTGTCCCTCCTCTGCTCATAGTCTCTGTCCCTCTCAATATAAATATATATTTTTAAAAAAAGAATAATTATTAAAAAATAAATTATGTGAAAGTGCTTGGTAAAACATCAAACACTATGCAAAAATATTATTTGCCAACCATTAATGATATTATTTGAAACCAAAGAAAATAAAGTATACCTTTAGAGACTATGAAATAAAACTATGTACTTTTGACCCTAAGATACTTTTAATACTGAAAATAAGAGTTAAAGAAGAGTTTTGGTAAGTTCATAAAACATTAGGCAATTAACTCTTTTTTTTTTCAATATATGATTTTTTGTCAAATTGGTTTCCATACAACACCCAGTGCTCATCCCAAAAGGTGCCCTCCTCAATACCCATCACCCACCCTCCTCTCCCTCCCACCCCGCATCAACCCTCAGTTTGTTCTCAGTTTTTAAGAGTCTCTTATGCTTTGGCTCTCTCCCACTCTAACCTCTTTTTTTTTTTTTTTTTCCTTCCCCTCCCCCATGGGTTTCTGTTACGTTTCTCAGGATCCACATAAGAATGAAAACATATGGTATCTGTCTTTCTCTGTATGGCTTATTTCACTTAGCATCACACTCTCCAGTTCCATCCACGTTGCTACAAAGGGCCATATTTCGTTCTTTCTCATTGTCACGTAGTATTCCATTGTGTATATAAACCACAATTTCTTTCTCCATTCATCAGTTGATGGACATTTAGGCTCTTTCCATAATTTGGCTATTGTTGAGAGTGCTGCTACAAACATTGGGGTACAAGTGCCCCTATGCATCAGTACTCCCGTATCCCTTGGGTAAATTCCTAGCAGTGCTAATGCTGGGTCATAGGGTAGGTCTATTTTTAATTTTCTGAGGAACCTCCACACTGCTTTCCAGAGTGGCTGCACCAATTTGCATTCCCACCAACAGTGCAAGAGGGTTCCCGTTTCTCCACATCCTCTCCAGCATCTATAGTCTCCTGATTTGTTCATTTTGGCCACTCTGACTGGCATGAAGTTATATCTGAGTGTGGTTTTGATTTGTATTCCCTGATAAGGAGCGACGTTGAGCATCTTTTCATGTGCTTGTTGGCCATCTGGATGTCTTCTTTAGAGAAGTGTCTATTCATGTTTTCTGCCCATTTCTTCACTGGGTTACTTGTTTTTCGGATGTGGAGTTTGGTGAGCTCTTTATAGATTTTGGATACTAGCCCTTTGTCCAATATGTCATTTGCAAATATCTTTTCCCATTCCGTTGGTTGCCTTTTAGTTTTGTTGGTTGTTTCCTGTGCTGTGCAGAAGCTTTTTATCTTCATAAGGTCCCAGTAGTTCATTTTTGCTTTTAATTCCCTTGCCGTTGGGGATGTGTCGAGTAAGAGATTGCTACGGCTGAGGTCAGAGAGGTCTTTTTCTGCTTTCTCCTCTAGGGTTTTGATGGTTTCCTGTCTCACATTCAGGTCCTTTATCCATTTTGAGTTTATTTTTGTGAATGGTGTGAGAAAGTGGTCTTGTTTCATTCTTCTACATGTTTCCGTCCAGTTCTCCCAGCACCATTTGTTAAAGAGACTGTCTTTTTTCCATTGGATGTTCTTTCCTGCTTTGTCAAAGATCAGTTGGCCATACGTTTGTGGGTCTAGCTTCTGGGGTTTCTATTCTATTCCATTGGTCTATGTGTCTGTCTTTGCGCCAATACCATGCTGTCTTGATGATTACAGCTTTGTAGTAGAGGTTAAAGTCTGGGATTGTGATGCCTCCTGCTTTGGTCTTCTTCAAAATTACTTTGGCTATTCAGGGCCTTTTGTGGTTCCATATGAATGTTAGAACTGCTTGTTCTAGTTTCGAGAAGAATGCTGGTGCAATTTTGATTGGGATTGCATTGGATGTGTAGATAGCTTTGGGTAGTATTGACATTTTGACAATATTTATTCTTCCAATCCATGAGCAGGGAATGTCTTTCCATTTCTTTATATCTTCTTCAATTACCTTCATAAGCTTTCTATAGTTTTCAGCATACAGATCTTTTACATCTTTGGTTAGATTTATTCCTAGGTATGATGCATAGGGGCACTTGTACCCCAATGTTGATAGCAGCACTCTCAACAATAGCCAAATTATGGAAAGAGCCTAAATGTCCATCAACTGATGAATGGAGAAAGAAATTGTGGTTTATATACACAATGGAATACTACGTGACAATGAGGAAAAATGAAATATGGCCTTTTGTAGCAACGTGGATGGAACTGGAGAGTGTGATGCTAAGTGAAATAAGCCATACAGAGAAAGACAGATACCATATGGTTTCACTCTTATGTGGATCCTGAGAAACGTAACAGAAACCCATGGGGGAGGGGAAGGAAAAAAAAAAGAGTGGGAGAGAGCCAAAGCATAAGAGACTGTTAAAAACTGAGAACAAACTGAGGGTTGATGGGGGGTGGGAGGGAGGGCAGGGTGGGTGATGGGTATTGAGGAGGGCACCTTTTGGGATGAGCACTGGGTGTTGTATGGAAACCAATTTGACAGTAAATTTCATATATTAAAAAAATAAATTAAAAAAAAAAAAGATTTATTCCTAGGTATTTTATGCTTCTTGGTGCAATTCAATTAACTCATTTTTAAAGTGAGTTAGATATTTTCAAAATTATACTCAAAAGTTAGATAATTCACACAGGGCATCCATCATGTGACGCTGCAAAATGTTTCTTGGTACCACAATCGAAAAGACAAAGATTCAAGTTGGAAGGATCACTGATCCCAATAAGTTAAATATATGAAGTTCCAAAGGGTGTCTGGGTGGCACAGTCAGTTGAGCGTCTGACTTTGGTTCAGGTCATGATCTCACGGTTCGTGAGTTCAAGCCCCATGTCGGGCTCTGTGCTGCCAGCTCAGAGCCTGGAGCCTGCTTCGGATTCTGGGTCTCCCTCTCTCTCTCTGCCCCTCCCCTGCTCACACTCTGCCTCTCTCTCTTTCCAAAATAAATAAACAAAAAAATTTTTTAAAAATAAATTAAAAGAATAAATTTCCATCAGAATGAGAATTCACATGTTCTCTATGCAACTATAAAAGGGAATGAGAAAGGCCTTTATATTCTGATAGGAACAAATATCCAAAATATATTACTGTATTAAAAAATCAAGGATACAGAACAATGTACATATCATGCTCTCACGTAAAAAGTGAGGGAGGGATATATATATATCATATATATATATATTCATACATATATATACATACATATATTCATATTTTCTTGAATGATCTAAGTACTTCCTGCCTCAAAAATAAATAAAACATTAACAAAAAATTAAAAAAAAAAAGAAACTAGTTACTTATTAGTTAGTTACTGGGGAAAAGGAATAGGAACTGAATAGACCAGGCAAGAAGATTTTCATTGTGTATCTTTTTTTTTTTTTTTTTTAACGCTTATTTATTTTTGAGACAGAGAGAGACAGAGCATGAACGGGGGAGGGTCACAGAGAGAGGGAGACACAGAATCTGAAACAGGCTCCAGGCTCTGAGCTGTCAGCACAGAGCCCAACGCGGGGCTCGAACTCACGGACCGCGAGATCGTGACCTGAGCCAAAGTCGGACGCTTAACCGACCGGGCCACCCAGGCGCCCCGCATTGTGTATCTTTAAATACTTTTTTACTTATTTTTACTTAAAAAAATTTTTTTAATGTTTTATTTTTATTTTTGAGACGGAGAGAGACAGAGCATGAGCAGGGGAGGGGCAGAGAGAGAGGGAGACACAGAATCCAAAGCAGGCTCCAGGCTCTGAGCTGTCAGCACAGAGCCTGATGCTGGGCTTGAACCCATGAATTGTGAGATCATGACCTGAGCCAAAGTCGGACGCTTAACCGACTGAGCCACCCAGGCACCCCAATACTTTTTTATTTATGATCTGTGTGAATGTATTACCTAATCAAAACCCTTAAATTTATTAAAATATTTTTAGGGTCATGTATTTTTGGCAACCTTGTTAGAAGATATATTATTTGCTTCAATTACAAACTTGCAATGTTTCAAACTAGACTTACATGAACACAGGAAGCTCACCTTCATCTGAATACCCAAAATACTGAGCGTATACCATTCATTTAATCTTGTAGCATATTAGTTATATGTTGATGTAAGTAGTCCATCACTTTTCAACAACTAGCTAAAAGTTTCCTATATTCTAACTGTGTTCAAAACTTCCTAATTATTCTCACCTCTAAAATCTCGAAAACGCTTAATGCTCTTCAGTGCTAAAAGGGCAGTCTTTAGAGAAGTATCTCCCTTTTCTGTGAAGACAAAAACAGAAGAAAAATTAGTAGATTCAAGAAACATAAAGTACTTCCACAGTGAGCTAAATCGGTTCTCTTGCTGCCCCTTAAAGCATCTTATGGTTTTCTAGCTACGTAAACTTTTGTCCTGAATGCAATCTACAGTCTGCCTATTTAAATCCTATTCATATGTCAAAACCAGCTCCTAAGTCTAGATTTCTAAAAAGCCTTCTGTTGAACCTAGATGATACCCTCTAACCACTACTCTTTCCTTTTTCTTTCCTTCCCAAACTATTTTCTGGAAAGAAATGTTCTTATTCATCATAATCATATTGTCATTCACACATCAAACTGGTCTTATCTAGCTTCCACCCTCTCAAAACTGCTTTTACCAAGTTCACCCATTAACTATTTACTGCCAAATCAATGAATACTTTTTTTTGGTCTTATTTAATACTTTCCTCTTTCATTCCCAAATTAATGAATACTTCTTAATTTGTTGGTCTTATCTAATACTTTCCTCCTTCAAACTCTTTTTTCTCTTTGTTTTGTTGCTATAGCTTTCTTTTGGTTTCTCTCCTACCGTTCGTTCTAGTTACTTCCTGTTACGTCCTTTATAAACTATTCTTTCTCCACCGTTACTTAAATGTTAGCATTTCAATGTCCTTGGCCCTCTTCTTGTTGCACTCTATAAACCATTCCTGAATTCTCTTGTAACTACAAACTGTATGTTGCTGACTCTCAAGTTTCTATTTCTAGGCTAGACCATTGTCTACTGCACATCTTCAACTCCGTGTCCACTCCATGCCCTCAAACACAATATTTCCTTTTTGTGTGATATATTGAATGTGGTTCAATGAATCCAATGTGCGATATATTGAATGTGATTCAATGAATTCAGTGAATTCAAATGAACTGATGATTTTATTTCCATGCAAATAACAACTCTTTGGGACAGATCAGATACATTTTTTTACTTCCATATTGCCAAATTTTAATTTGATCAGTTCTATATTTATCCCCCTGTGGCAGCTGGAGCACTGACAGTAGACGGAAACTTTCCTCATTCCAGTCTATCAAGGAAAATCTGCAGTTAAAAACTTTGATCAGCAGGCATTCAGAGAATGGTAGGTGGCAAATAAAGATCCTAGTGGATTATTCTAATTACATTTTGTTTTACCTTCATAACTTAAGAAGCTGTAAGAAAAGAGAGAGGACAACTTTCTGTGTGTGTGTTTTTTTAATATAATTTATTGTCAAGTTAGCTAACATTCAATGTATACAGTGTACTCTTGGCTTCAGGAGTAGAATCCATGATTCATTGCTTACATACAACAATATACAGTGCTCATCCCAATAAGTGCCCTCCTCAATGCCCATCACCCACTTTCCCCTGATCCCCACCCCCCCATAAATCCTTAGTTTGTTCTGTGTATTTAAGAGTCTCTTATGGTTTGCCTCCCTCTCTGTTTGAAACTATTTTTTCCCTTTCCCTTCCCCTATGATCTCTTGTTAAGTTTCTCAAATTCCACATGAGTGTACACATAGATCTCTCTTTCCTTGACTGACTTATTTCACTTAGCATAATACCCTCCAGTTCCATCCATGTTGTTGCAAATGGCCAGATTTCATTCGTTTTCATTGCCGAGTAGTATTCCACTGTATATATAAACTACATCTTCTTTATCCATTCATCAGTTGATGGACATTTGGGCTATTTCCATAATTTGGTTATTGTTGATAGTGCTGCTATAAACATTGTGGTACATTTGCCCCTATGAATCAGCACTCCTGTATCCTTTGGATAAATTCCTAGTAGTGCTATTGCTGGGTCGTAGGGTATTCTGCTTTTAATTTTTTGAGGAACCTCCACACTGTTTTCCAGAGAGGCTGCACCAGTTTTCATTCCCACCAACAAGTGCAAGAGAGTTCCCATTTCTCCACATCCTCACCCACATCTGTTGTTTCCTGAGTTGTTAATTTTAGCCACTCTGACCTGTGTGAGGTGGTATCTCAGTGTGGTTTTGATTTATATTTCCCTGATAATGAGTGATGTTGAGCATCTTTTCATGTGTCTGTTGGCCATCTGGATGTCTTCTTTGGAAAAGTGTCTGTTTGTGTCTTCTGCCTGTTTCTTCACAGGATTATTTGTTTTTCATGTGTTGAGTTTGGTAACATCTTTATAGATTTTGGATACTAGCCCTTTATCCAGTATGTCATTTGCAAATATCTTCTCCCATTCCATCAGTTGCCTTTCAGTTTTGTTGACTGTTTCCTTTGCTGTACAGAAGCTTTTTATTTTGATGAGGTCCCAATAGTTCATTTTTGCTTTTATTTCCCTCGCTTTTGGAACTCTCATCACTGTTATTTAACAGAGTGTTGGAAGTCCTAGCTTAAGCAATCAGACAACAAAATGAAATAAAAGGCACCCACATTGGCTAAGAAGAAGTCAAACTTTCACTTTTTGCAGATGACATGATACTCTACGTGGAAAACCCGAAAAACTCCACCAAAAAGCTGCTAGAACTGATACATGAATTCAGTAAAGTCACAGGATATAAAATCAATGTACAGAAATTGGTTGCATTTCTATACACCAATAATGAAACAATAGAAAGAGAAAACAAGAAATCAACCCCATTTACAATTGCACCAAGAACCATAAAATACCTAGTAATAAACCTAACCAAAGATGTAAAAGATCTATATGCTGAAAACTATAGAAAACTTGCGAAAGAACTTGAAGAAGACACAAAGAAGCGGAAAAACATTCCACGCTCATGGACTGGAAAAACAAATATTGTTAAAATGTCGATACTACCCAAAGCAATCTACACATTCAAGGCAATCCCAATCAAAATTGCACCAGCATTCTTCTCAGCGCTAGAGCAAACAATGTTTTAATTTGTAGGGAACCACACAAGACCCTGAATAGCCAAAGTAATGTTGAACAGGAAAACCAAAGCAGGAGGCATCACAATCCCAGACTTCAGGCTCTACTACAAAGCTGTAAACATCAAGACAGTATGGTACTGGCACAAAAACAGACACATAGACCAATGGAATAGAATACAGAACCTAGAATTCGGCCCCCAAGTGTATGGCCAACGAATCTTTGACGAAGCAGGAAAGAGTATCCAATGGAAAAAAGACAGTCTCTTTAGCAAATGGTGCTGGGAGAACTGGACAGTAACATGCGGAAGAATGAAACTGGACCACTCTCTCACACCATACACGAAAATAAACCCAAAGCGGGTGAAAGACCTAAATGTGAGCCAGGAAACCATCAAAACCATAGAGGAGAAAACAGGCAACAACCTGTTTAACCTCAGCCGCAGCAACTTCTTACTCGACATGGCTCTGAACTTTCTGTGGTTTTGACAGTTGTATTAACATCCTTCTTTAATGAACACTGTACGAAGTTTTCACAGACTCTAAGTATGAGTCTAGTTTGAAGTGTCTAGTGTCAATTGGCACAATGGATGCAGAGAAAAAAGAACTAGGATAATTGGATGCGCTAGATATATAAAAGTATTGACTAATGTTATTACAAATTATTTTTATGATATTCTCTTACTTATTTTCACCACTTTCTTTCCTGGTGTATTACTTTATATTGAAGACAGAAGAGGTAAACACAAAATTTAAATAAAAGAATGAAAAATTAAGATGAGGCAAAATTAGGTCTAAAGCAAGCAATAACTGGATTAATTTGCATCTTCTTTTTAAAACAAAATCATTTTATTATAAATCAACCCTCCCATCTCAGTTTAAACTGTTATTTTGGGTTTTATAACATATATCTGAAAGGAATTAGTTTTCACATATTAATTGGTTAAAAGAATGAGCATTTCTGAGAAGTCAGTTTTAATGTAAACCAATGACTATTTGTCTAACAATTTCTTACTTTTTAAACAATTGAAAACAAGAAACTTGAAGATTCATCTAGGGGGCAAACTTTAAAAATGACCACCTACCCAGTGGTAGTGTAGTTCCTATTAATTTTTTTATGTTTTTATTTTATTTCTGAGAGAGAGAGAGAGAGAGAGAGAGAGAGAGGGAGGAAGGGGCAGAGAGATAGGGAGACACAGAATTCAAAGCAGGCTCCAGGCTCTGAGCTGTCAGCACAGAGCCCGACACGGGGCTCGAACTCACAAATGGTGAGATCATGGTCTGAGCTGAAGTCTGATGCTGAGCCTCCCAGGCACCCCTCCTGTTAAATTTTTTTTTTTTTTTTCAACGTTTATTTATTTTTGGGACAGAGAGAGACAAAGCATGAACGGGGGAAGGGGCAGAGAGAGAGGGAGACACAGAATCGGAAACAGGCTCCAGGCTCCGAGCCATCAGCCCAGAGCCCAACGCGGGGCTCGAACTCACGGACCGCGAGATCGTGACCTGGCTGAAGTCGGACGCTTAACCAACTGCGCCACCCAGGCGCCCCCCTCCTGTTAAATTTTTTAAAGCAATATGTACATATTGTATATTCAGAAATATGCAAGTACTTATATTTTTCCCGTTAGCTGGAAGAACCTGCAAAATAAATGAGATACTGTGATGTAGGTCAAAGTAAGAAGTGGAAACCCAAACAAAAACATATGTTTCTCATTTGATCTTTCTACCTACCTCACATTGTATTATGGCTGTAAATATTTAACCTGTTCTCCCCACAGAATACTTTTAATTTGCTTACAGTTTAAGTATTCATTTTTCATCAGTAACCAAATGCTCAAAATGTATCCTCTCCTCATAATTCTCATGGAAATTTCTCCAAAATAATATCACTTTTCTCAAACAGTTATAAAGCAAAATTGTCTCAATGATGCTAAACATGGCATGTTATTGAAATGTAAAAGGCTTCCACATCTAACTGAATGAATTAAGAAAAGCTTCAAGGAGGTTACATTTTTACTGACTTGGCGGCATATTTGAAGGTTGACAGAAAGACTCATACGGAAAATGTATATAAGTGAGTATGATGCGTTCTGGAAACTATAAGTAGTTTTTTAATTTTGGATTTAGTTTAAATTATTCTATTTGTGTCTAGTAAGTGTCTTGAAACCTTACAAAAATGTGTCAGAAAGTTTGTGGGCAAAGGTTAATCTTAACAGGTCCAGTAACGGGAACTAGATTTAAAAAGGCCTTGTGCATTTTGTGAAGGAATTTAGATTTATCTATTCTCATTTCAATCTCTTCCCTCCATCATGCCCTTCATCAAACACAATATATCCTAAGCTGAATTCATCTTTGCACTAAAGCCTCCTCCTATATTCCCCAGCTTATTAAAATGCATCACTTGGGTGCCTGGATGACTCGGTTAAGTGACCGACTCTTGATCTTGGCTCAGGTCATGATCTAGTGGTTCGTAAGTTTGAGCCCCACATCAGCTCTGCGCTGAGAGGATGGAGCCTGCTTGGGATTCTCTCTTTCCTTCTCTTTCTGCCCCTAGCCAGCTCACACTCTTTCTCTCAAAAATAAATCAATACACTTAAAAAAAAAAAAAAAAAAAAAGACATCACCATGAAATGTCTCCCAAACCAGAAGTCTGTTAATCATTCTCAATTCCTCTCTCTTTTCCTTCCCTAACTTAACCAAACAATGAAGAATTTCTGCCTCCTAGAACTCATATCTGTTCCCTTCTTCCCATCCCTGGAGCCAATGCCTTACATCAACACTCATTACTTTTAACCCGAATTCTTGCATGCCTTCTAAAATGTGTCCTTGCTTCCAATCTTGCCCCCCTCTGCTCTTTCTTAACACTGCTATCATAATGCCCATTACAAAGTGCAAAATTAGTCATGTCACTTTTCAAATTTGACTTCTTCAATGACTCCCTAGAGTCTTCAAGATAAAATTCAAACTCTGTTGCTCAGAGAACAACAAAGATAAAAACAAAGCCCTTCTGGATCTGCTCTTGACTATATGGCCACTTCATTTCTTTCTTTTCCCACTCCTTCCACCACTATGCACCATCAAGTTGATAGTCAAACATCAACCTGAACTGTAAAGCTTGTTAAACACACACACACACACACACACGCACGCACGCACGCACGCACGCACACATACACCTTGGCCATGATTCAGATATTCTGGGTTTTTAACAAATTCCTAGGTAGTTCTGATGTAAATCAGTCTGAGATCCAATGCTGTAAGTCCTACTGGACTACTTAGAGTTCCTTGGCTTCTCCATGAGCTTTGTTCTTCTGTACTTTGTACATACTGAACATTCCTTCCTAACTCCTTTCAGCCCCTTTCCCTGCACCTGCAATTCTTGGCTAGTTCCTACTCATATTTCAAAACTCAACTCCAACAGCATCTCCTCCAAACAGCCTCTCTGACTACCTTATCCAACCCTGTGTGGGTTAGGTACCTATTGTATACGTTCCCATAACACTCTGTTTACCTCTGTCGTGGTATTTAACAATTGGAATTCGCGTTGTTTGTCATCTTGACAGACTGTAAGCTCTTTTATCTTTATATACTTAGTGTCTAGCAAGCAACAGTGCTTAATAAACTTTCATTGAATGAATGAAATAGCTCACCTCTGAACTCTCATACAACTCACTATCATCACTTGTGGAGGAAAAAACTCAGTCCTCCTCCTGTGTTTCTTCTTTACTCTCACTCTACGGCCACACTTACAGCACTCTGACACTAGATATGTGGGGGGTTTTCTCCCACCAAGCAATTCTCTGCAACACCAACTGAGTGTCATACAATTTAACGCAATTCTGACACTATCTACCTGGAGATGGCATCAGGTCTCACAGGTTAAGGGTTCAGTCCCATGAGACTGCTCCCCCTCCACTGCAGATGCCAATCACAAGTAGTAGGTCCCCAGGTTACCTACAACTTCTGTCCAACTTGGCTACAAATTGGAGGTTCCCATGACTTTCTCTCCCTTGGACTCAATTATTTCCTAAAATAGTTCACAGAACTCAGGGAAATACTTAACATTCATCAGTTTATTAAAGGATATGATAAAATATACAAATGAACAGCCAGATGAAGAGATACATAGGGTCTGGGAGGTCTGGGAGCATCCCAAGCACGGCAGCTCTGTCCCTGTGGAGTTGGGTCAGTTATCTTTCTGGTATGTAGATGTGTTCACCAACGTGGAAACTCCCCAAACCCCATACTATTAGGATTTTATGGAGACCTCCTCACATAGGCATAATCAATGATTCACTCCATTTCCAGACCCTCTCCGTTTTCTGAAGAATGCGGGTGGGGGATAGAGCTGAAAATTCCAAAGTTCCAATCATGGCTTATCCTTATGGTGACAAGTCCCCACCTAGAAACCAGAAGCCTTCCCAGAATCACCTATTAGAACAACAGATGCCCCTAGAGTTCTCATCACTTAGGGATTTGCCAGTGTTTTAGGAGCTCCGTGCCAGGAATGGGGTTGAAGGGCAAATATATATTTCTTATTATAAATCACAACACATCACATCACTATGTCCCTGGCTATTACTCAAGTACTGCCATATACCATTGTAAATTCACTAAACCTTTATCTCTTATATTGTTATATACCCTTTTGTTGTTTACAGCTTGCCTCACCAACTAGACTGAAAGCTTCCTATGAATATTTTATATTTACTCGATTATCTGACACATTACATGACCCCTTACATATCAAAGACACTCAGGATCAGGTCTGTCCCATAGTCATACAGGCCAGGCACTGCCTAACGCTGAAGGGTGCTGTTTACAAGCACCCATAAGTTGTGCTGTACAGCGGCTCCAGTCAATATGATTAATGAAACAATGCTTAAACCCATTTAATAATGGAATAAAGAAAATACTTTTAGGAACTGAATTTAAATGAATAAAAGAACCACATAATAATTGGCAAAATTTGAAAATTATACCTTGTTTTCTCTGAAACCTCTTAGGATTCAATCAGTCTCCTCCCACAAATGTCTCCTGCAGAGGGGAGAAAGTCCTCCCTCAGTCTCTTCCTGGCTCAGAGCAGTTTCCCTTCAGCACAGCTTTCACAGAGAATGACCTTGCCTTCCCTGAAGATGCTAAAAACATACACACAGATACACTCTGATGGAATCAACACAGGATACTTCATGGGTCATAAAAAATCTTATTAATCTTATTCAAAGATTTTTCTGTCAAGATAAATCTATGATCTCAGTAGACACGCTCTCTTAGAGTACTTTTTCCATTAGGATAATAAAGAAAAAAATTATTGGGGAGTGATGAATGGAGGATAGGGAAGGGGAATGGAAAATTTGCTATCACTTTATTTGGAAAGTCAACGTAGTTATATATACCATCAACATCAAGCGTTTTCACTAACATCTGGTGTTCTTCAGGCTTTACAGAAACACTGAGGTCATCAAAAGCATCTTTCAAGTCACCAATCTGAATTCTGTTGCAGTTCATCAAGTTGACAGTTTGGAGGGCAGTACATAAACCTGAAAACACAGGGGGATTCTATAGGTCATATATTTCAATTAATATTATCATTATGATTCCAAAATTAATAAGCCAAACATCCCTTTATTCCAAGCATATTTCCCTGAGATGTTCAGTTATTTTTGTCTCAAACTAAAAAAACTAAGATGACTCAGTTTTGTTTTTGTTTTTTAACTTAACTGCCTTACCAATGAGTTACACAAATCATCATACACTCAAGGTATCAGCTTCTCAAAAGTTAAAATAGGCCATTGCATCTTTTAGGGAAATGTTTCATTGTATATGCATGAGACAGAATTTGGGGCTTACTTCTGTCTATATGAAATAGCCCAAATTTCAGAGTATAAAAATATTAGTCCTGAATTTTCTTCTGCTTATTTTGCTACTGCTTTCATTTTTTGCATATTCTTCATAACTTTCACTCTATTATTAGAAGTCCGCCAAGGAGTGTGGGAGTATTAAGGTGCCCCATTCCCAGCTCTTATCTAAAACCTCTAGGGATTTTCCCTTCTAAATGGGGTCCTTAGGATTAGAGCCAAGCCTCTGTCTGCCTTTTCAATGACTCCCACAAATCATGGTACACTCAAGGTCACTGTTTGGATTATAATCTCTAGTTTATCTAAGAGAATATTTAAAAGGAGGCAAAGTACTGGTACTCAAAAGAATTGCAGGAAAGAGTTGTACTATTTAGTAAGACATTATTAGATAAGACATTTTCCAACAAATCCTAATTCATGAGTGCCTTATTTCTCCAATAAATCCCAGCAGGGTTTTTTTGTAGACATTACAAACTGATTCTAAAATCCACATGGCAGTGTAAAAGTCCTAGAATAGTCAAAACAACTTTTTTTTTTACATTTTTTTAATGTTTATTTTTGAGAGAGAGAGAGCGCGAGAGAGCGAGCGAGCAAGCAGGGGAGGGGCAGGGAGAGAGGGAGACACAGAATCCGAAGCAGGCTCCAGGCTCTGAGCTGTCAGCACAGAGCCTGACATGGGGCTCAAACCCACGAACCATGAGATCATGACCTGAGCTGAAGTCGGACGTTCAACTGACTGAACCACCCAGGTGCCCCAGTCAAAACAACTTTTTAAAAGTAGAACAAAGTTAGAGGGCCAATACTACCTGAATGGTTTCAATGTTTATTGCAAAGCAACAGCAGTCAGACAATGTGGTTTGTGTAAAAACTGACAAAGAGGGGCGCCTGGGTGGCGCAGTCGGTTAAGCGTCCGACTTCAGCCAGGTCACGATCTCACGGTCCGTGAGTTCCAGCCCCGCGTCAGGCTCTGGGCTGATGGCTCGGAGCCTGGAGCCTGTTTCCGATTCTGTGTCTCCCTCTCTCTCTGCCCCTCCCCCATTCATGCTCTGTCTCTCTCTGTCCCAAAAATAAATAAAAAACGTTGAAAAAAAAAAAAAAAAAACTGACAAAGATTAATAGAACAGAAGAGAGAATCCAGGAAATAAATATATATGTATATTTATATTATTTGTTACAAAACTACAAAGGAATTTCCGTATAGAAAGTATAGAGAAAATACAATCTTTTCAACAGTGGTGCTGGAACAAATGAAGGTCCATATGCAAAAACAAAACAAAACAAAAAGGAACTCTGATCCATACTTTATTCCACATATAAAGATTAACTCAAAATAGATCACAGAGCTAAAATACAAAACCAGAGGTGCCAGGGTGGCTCAGTAAGTTAAGCATCCGACTTCAGCTCAGGTCATGATCTCCCCGTGAGTTTGAGCCCGCCTCAGGCTCTGTGCTGATAGCTCAGAGCCTGGAGTCTTGCTTTGGATTCTGTCGCCCTCTCTCTCTGCCCCTCCCCCACTTGTGCTTTCTCTCTCTCTCTCTCTCTCTCTCTCTCTCTCTCTCAAAAATAAATAAAAATATTAAAAAAATATTTTTTAATGCAAAACCAAAACCCATAATACTTTTAGAAGAAAATATAATAAAACATTTGTAACCTTGGGTGAGGCAAAGATTTCATACATGTGACACCAAAAGCACAATATATAAAAGAAAAAAAAAACTAATTAACTGGACTTCATCAAAATTAAAACTAATGCTCTTGACACTTAAGAAAATGAAGACACTCAGAGAAAAATGTGCTCAGTAGAAGACTCGGAGAAAATATTTGCTAAGTATATATCTCATAAAGGACATGTATCCAGAATACAAACAGAAATACAAAAAAACCCATCCAACTTTATTTTTTTTTATTTTTTTTTAACGTTTATTTATTTTTGAGACAGAGAGAGACAGAGCATGAACAGGGAAGGGTCAGAGAGAGAGAGGGAGACACAGAATCCGAAACAGGCTCCAGGTTCTGAGCTGTCAGCACAGAGCCTGACGCAGGGCTTGAACTCACGAACCGTGAGATCATGACCTGAGCCGAGTCGGACGCTTAACCGACTGAGCCACCCAAGCGCCCCAAAACCCATCCAACTTTTTAATTTTTTTTTAACGTTTATTTATTTTTGAGACAGAGAGAGACAGAGCATGAACGGGGGAGGGGCAGAGAGAGAGGGAGACACAGAACTGGAAGCAGGCTCCAGGCTCCGAGCCATCAGCCCAGAGCCCAACGCAGGGCTCGAACTCACGGACCGTGAGATCATGACCTGAGCTGAAGTCAGACGCTTAATTGACTGAGCCACCCAGGCGCCCCCCCATCCAACATTAAAAAAGATCTGTACAGACACTTTATAAAGATACACAGATGACAAATAAGCACATGAGAAGATGCTCAACATCATTAATCAGTGAGGAAACACAAATTAAAACCACAATGAGATACTACTACACACTTATTAGAATGATTAAAATTAAAAAGACTGACTCCACCAAGCACTCCCAAGGATATGGAGGAATTGGACCTCTTCATACACTGCTGGTGGAAATGTAAAATGGTGTGGCCACTCTGGAAACCAGTTGGCAGTTTCTTAAAAAGTGAAACATACACCTACCATGTGAACCAGCCAATCTTTGGTAACTACTCAAGAGAAAGGAAAGCATATATTCATACGATGAATATTGTTGTACACAACTGTTCATAACAGCTTTATTTATAAGAGCCCCAAACTGGAAATAGCCTAACGAGCCGCACCAGGTAAGTAGACAAACTTCAGTGTATCAGCAAAATGGAGTGCTATGCCAGTAATAAATGACAATGAACTGCTGATACATCCTACGTGGATGAATCTCAAAATAATTATGCTGAATGAAAGCATCTAGCAAAAAAGAATATACCCATTTTATAAAAGTCTGGTAAATGCCAATGGATCTATACTGGCAAAAAGCAGATCAGTCGTTGCCTACGGATGAGGAAGAGGATGGGAAAAAGGCAGGAGAGATTACAAAGGAGCATGAGGCAGTTTTGCAGGTCAGGGATGTGTTCATTACCTTGATTGTGATGACAGATTTATAGGTGTGTGCATATGTCAAACTGTGTACTTTTAATTATAAAAATATACAGCTTTTGAATATCATTTATAGCTCACAATACTGTTTAATAATAACAAAAGGCAATGGGAAATATGACCCACCTTCAAATTCAGGAGCTGGCTTATTTGTGTTCAAAGCCTCCAAAATTTGTTTGAGACTTACTTCACTATTTTCTAAAAAGTAAAGTATAAGGATTATAAAATGGCAAGGTGTCAATATTAATAATCATCATTAAAATAACCATGACAGGGAATGGTGTGTGTGTGGGGGGGGGGGTGGGGGGGGGGGAGGGGACAAATTTTGTTAATGTCTGAAAATTAGCCAGATAAAAACTAATCAATTTAAAATAATTTTACCACGAATCTATTCCCTTAAAACAAGAAAAAATTCTAACGGTATTATTTGTCTTAATTAAATATTGATGTATACATTTTACAAATGTGATGCCAGACAGAGGGTGACTCTTAAAAATATTTCCAAGAGTAAAAAAATATTAATTTTAATTTGTTCTCAGTATGCCTACATTCTCATTATGTTTCTAAGACCTAGTTTATCTAAAACATACATATATAAAACATATCCCAAGCACACAGTAAAACTAGGACTTCAACAGAGATTGTTCTTTTAAAAAGGACTCACCATCAATAGATGCTTGACCCAGAATTTCCTGGAACGTCTTGTTGCTTAATAGAATTCTAGCCTTCCGGAGTTGGGACCTCAGCTCATTTATAGGCATCTTATCATTTCTGATCTTATCAAGAGTTGTAATCTCTTTAAATAAATCTGTAAACATGTCAAGAATAGAGAAGTGATGAGGAAGTTGAGGCAAAGCCCTTTTTTAGACTTAACACCCTAACCTGCACAGAGTAGATGCATTACAAAAGGAATTCTGAGTTAGAGGGCTTTCAAAACATGTCAGTGGGCTCTGTTTTCAGAAGTCACTTAAACAATAAGCAAAATTTAACATACCCCTAGCCAGCTAAAAGTTGAGTTTCTGCAACATTTTGTAGAAGTTTGCTTTTATTTATTAACTATTTCTCCTCAAAGGTTTTTCTACTACATGCTCCAGTCTTTCATAGACTGTAAAGCATTTCAAGAACAGCTTGATAATAAATAGCTCTTAGAATGAAGTCAAATATCAAAAATAGAACCCAGCTAGTTGGCAAAAGGAAAACTGAAAAATATAAATCTGTTATACTCTGAAAAACAGTCACACCCTCTCCTAGGCATTAGAAAGCCTCTCTTTCTTGCTAGCCTACCTACTAGTATTACATGCAGTAAATCCTTTTTTTTTTTTTTTTTTGTACTTTTTTTTAACGTTTCACTATAGGTGAGAAAAAGAAGCATATGGAAATTATCGGAGGTGAGAGAAAATTGTATTAGATTCACCAGGGGAGAAAATGTGTACCTTATACTGGAGCATATACTGAGACAAACTATTTTGCTTTAAGAAAGCATATTCTAGGAATGTAATTCTAAATAATTCATTACAGTCAAAGCACAGATTAAATATGATAAGGAATAAGAAAGCAGATTATAACATCTTGATACAGCAAAGAAAACTTAAGGAATTAAAAATACAGGGGAAAACAAACTATATTTTAGAAAAAGAATACCATTGAATGATCTTAGAAATTTACTTTTAATTTTCATTCTTTTACTATACTTACTATTGAATGGTGTTGATGGTTTAGGTGAATTAATGAAAACATCAATTACATCTTTTAAGATCTTTTTACTTTCTGCAAAGTTAAGAAATAAAATGGAATTTAAATAGATTTTAAGCTCATTAAAGCAGGGATCTGGTATTGTTTCAATTTCATTCAGCTTTCAAACTTCTGTGACCATAATGCATGGTAAGAAATACACTTAGATTATGAGCATGTGCGTGTGCACACACACACACACACACACGTACACACACACAAAAAGGGAATGCAAGGAAACACAATCTGGGAATTGCAAGGTACAGTTAGGATTCAGACCTCCCCATCCCCTGCCCCGAGGCAGGTCATAAGACACTCATGTGAGAGATGCCCTTGCTATACCCAGAGGGAGGGTGCATCCTTATCTCTGAAGACTGAGGGTTGGAGGGACACCAAGAGGAATCTGAACGAACAGACCTTACTAAGTTTCCCCTGGTTTACCACGCTCAGCTCATCTCATTTTGTCCTATCACAGTTTTCTACCACTTTCCACACTTCATCAAAGCTAACACCAAAACATTCAGCTTTAACAACTCCTTATGAATATTCCCCTTTCATGTAAAATTTATATTAACTTTGAATGCTTTTCTCTTGTTGATCTGTCTCTTGTTACAGAGCTCCAGCTGGGAACCTAGAAGGGCAGAAGGAAAAGATTGTTTTCCCACTCCTACAGAAGCCTGCTTCAGGGGTCATAGGCTGGTAGCCCACAGACTGAATATAGCTGAGAGTCAGTCATGTCCATTGTCCTAGGGAGTGGTGGGGTTTTCTTTCCATTTGAATTTAACTATCTTCATCTAGGACACATGCTCTCAAGTTACCTTACAGTCCACACCCCTTCCTTTTGTCTTACAGCCAACTCATTTTATTAATTTTGCATTACGTGCCTGGCTACCGCAGGCATTTGAGTTAGCGGACTCTGCAGAGCCTGATTCAAAAGTTACCCTTCTCTATTGAAGTCTATTGTAATTTATCTAAATGGCAAATATTGGAGCTATGGCACTATACCTTTTGAAGTGGCAGGATAATTTGACCCATCTTTCCTATTCGAAGCAGTTAGCTTGGCCTTAAATATTTCCTCACTCCTGAGATTTTTGTAGACTGAGAGTTTTGGTAGGGACTATGTTTGCAAAAACCTAGAATCATTGAAGAAAATATGCCAAATGCCTAAATAGAGAGGAAGAGTTTGTCTGGAGACAGAGACAGAAGGAAAGAGAGGGACAGGGAGGGGTTGAGAGACTAGAGGTTTGATGGGAAAGAGTGAGAATTACCCTGTGGGAGCTTCCCTTCACACAGATGCAGGATTACCACAGGCTCCAACAACAAAGCATCAGTAGAAACACAATGCAAGGAAGTTTTAAAAGCTCTTCCTCTGTCTCCCACATTATGGTGTGACTTTGGAATGGGAGAGGGTGCCAGTAATCAACCACCCTGCCCCCAGGGTCTGATTTAATTTAATTGAAAGAAAAAAATGATTTCAATTTCTGGTATTTAGTAGCCAGATATCTGGATCAGCCCTCCTACTAAAAACAACTAAAAATTCTAAATAAAATTATTGCTATAAAAAAAAAAATCTTGGGGCGCCTGGGTGGCTCAGTCGGTTAAGCGTCCGACTCCAGCTCAGGTCATGATCTCACAGTCCGTGAGTTCGAGCCCCGCGTCGGGCTCTGTGCCGACAGCTTGGAGTCTGGAGCCTGTTTCAGATTCTGTGTCTCCCTCTCTCTTTCTGACCCTCCCCGACTCATGCTCTGTCTCTCTCTGTCTCAAAAATAAATGTTAAAAAAAAAAATTTTAAAAAAATCTTGAATTCATCAATGTGTTGCCAAGAAAGTAAGAAATTCCCAGACCAAACAACTGATGAAAGGCTGTAATCCAGAAACACGGCGACTGTTTTTACCCAAAGAGTGTTTGCCAAAGACAAAACAAAACAAAATTGGATGAATTTTAGTTTGTAGTTTCAAAGGCTCAGACAAAGCCTAAGTTCCTCCCAAAGTGGAGGGGAACGTGGGGTGGTTATCCTCAATTTACAAAAATGTTTCTCTAGATTTCAAGACCCAGAAAAAAATATCAAGAATAAGAAAACGTTCCTCCTTTATAGATAATTTGACTTTTCTCTCTAGCTACCTTTAAGATTTTTCTTTCTCTTTGGTATGTCACAGTTTCATCATGATAACCCTATGTATGGATTTCCTTTCATCCTATGTGGGATTCACTGGAATTCTTGTATTGGTAGGTTTAGGTCTTTCTCATTCTGGAAAATTCTCAGCTATAGTTCTCCAAATATTTTCTCTGCAACCACTCTGTCTCTTCTCTCCTGTGTGGCTATATATCACATCTTTTCATTCTTTCTTTTTCTAGCTTTACTGAGATATAACTGACATGTAACATTATATTAGTTGTAACTAATATATAACGTAATCAGATACACATATATATTTCAAACTGATTGCCACAATAAGTAGACCTCTTCATTCTGCCTTCCTTTTAGCTTCTTCTTCTTCTTTTTTTTAATGTTTATTTATTTGGGGGAGAGAGAGAGAGTAGGAGATGTGCAGAGAGGGAGACAGAGGATCTGAAGAGGGCTCCATGTTTACAGCAGTGAGCCCAATGCAGGGCTCTAACTCACAAACCACAAGATCATGACCTGAGCAGAAATCTGATACTCAATCAACTGAGCCACCCCAGCGCCACTAACCTCTTTCCTATATTCCAACTCTGTCTTTCTATGCTGCATTCTGTATAATTTCTTCAAACTCCTTTGCACTTCATATTTCTCTCTTCACCTATGTTTAATCTGCTAATATTGTTGTCTGCTAATTAATTTTAATTATTATATTTTTAATTTCTTTAAGTCCTGTTTCTTTCTTTTCAAATTTTAGTTTCCCTTACATGTTTTCAAATTTATCTTTTTTTAGAAGAGTACAGAAAGAGTGAAATTAAAAGAATAGAAAATACATATATATCCAAAAATATACTGTATTGCATATTCGCAGGTTGCTCAGAGAGTAAATCTTAAAATTTCTCAACATAAGAAAAAAACCCCTTTTTAACTATGCATGGTGACGTGTTAACTAGATCTATCGTTGTGATCATTTCATTCTATATGTGAAATATATATACAAAATGTCACAAAATCAATGGTAGAGAAGAAAATGATACAGATGAAAACATAAATTGAGGAAACAATAAACACGATAGAGAGGATCAGAAAGCCAGGAATTAGTTAAGAGTTATTAAAATTGACAAACCGCTAGCATAAATGACCTAAAAAGAAAAAAGATGGGGCGCCTGGGTGGCTCAGTAGTCAAGCGTCTGACTTCGGCTCAGGTCATAATCTCGTGGTCCATGAGTTTGAGCCCCGTGTCAGGCTCTGTGCTGACACCTTAGAGCCTGGAGCCTGCTTCAGACTCTGTGTTCCCTCTCTCTGACCCTCCTCCACTCTCTCTCCCTCAAAAATAAATAAAAACATTTTTAAAAATCTTTAAAAAAGAAGTATCTGATTTTATTTATTTTTTAAAATGTTTGAAACATCTTTTTAAACATTTTTAATGGTTATTTATTTATGTTTGGAGGAAGAGAGAGAGGGAGAGAACAGGGGAAGGGCAGAGAGCAGAGAGAGAGAGAATCCCAGGCAGGCTCCGTCCGTCAGTGCAGAGCACTGTGAGATCGTGATCTCAAACCGTGAGATCATGACCTGAGCCAAAATCATGAGTTGGACGCTTAACTGACTGAGCTACCCAGGCACCCCAAGAAGTATCTGATTTTAAAACCTGGATAAAAACAGTACTTGTTTCTACTAGTCTTCTCCAAATAAAGAAGAGTATCCACACACTTTCCAAAAGGGTTACAACAATTCTCAGTAACCAGTTTATAAACATAGCAGTCCCATAACAATCTTCCTAAACCTATGGTATTAGTATTCTTAAAAAAAAAAAAAAAAAAAAAAAATGAGCCAGCATGAACACGTATAGTCTAAACAGGAAAACTGAGAGGTAACTCAAGAACTCACCATCTGTTTCAGAGTTCAGTAACACCTCAGGTTTTTCTTCATTTAAAGGTTTCTCCAGGCCCTCCAACGCAGATAAAAGGTCTGTAACTTCAACTTTCCTATCAAAGACACTATTAACAACGTTACATGCATCTTCTATTCCTAAACAGAGACATGACAAAATACAAAGATATCTAGTTGGTCAGTCTATCCAGAGAAGCACATAACAACTTGATTTGGGTGAGATGTATTCATTTTCTAGAATACCCAGTCTTGAGAGATTTTGCCTCTCTGAAATATTCTCCAAACTGAAAGCTCTACAACATTTATAGGTTTACAATGCTTATATCAGAAAACAAGACACACTGAAATAGTTTACCTTACTAGTTCAACACAGGAAGGTAAACAAAACAACAAAATACCAAAATTATCTCTAAGAAAATAGTGCCATGATGGGGAAACAAAAGGGGGCACTTGGGTGGCTCAGTCAGTTAAGTGTCTGACTTTGGCTCAGGTCTTGATCTCACGGTTTGTGAGCTCGAGCCCCACATCAGGCTCTGTGCTGTCAGCGCAGAGCCAGCTTCAGATCTTCTGGCACTCTCTCTCTCTGCCCCTTCCCTACTCATGCTCGCTCACTCTCTCTCTCTCAAAAATAAATAAACAAACATTTAAAAAAAGGCAGCCCTTTCTGTCTTTATCTAAACATTTGGAAAGAATGACAGTGTTGTTGATGACATGCCAATAATTTGTTGCTTTACTAACTCAAGTGTTATTCATTTATATCTTTTAATCTCCCTTGTATCCAAGTTACAACTGTCTTCTTTATTATGTCCTCCCTATTTTTTCCCCTTCATCATACTTCCTAAAGAGTTCTTTATTAGTCTTTTGAAAGAACCAACTTTTGGTTATATGGATAAGTGCGTGTGTGTGTGTGTGTGTGTGTGTGTGTGTGTGTGTGTTCTATTTCACTAACTTCAACTTTCCACTTTGTTAGCTCCTGACTAGCACTTTTCAGGGGGATTGTACTGCTCTTTTGTTGTTTATGCTGCTGGTTAGCTCTGTAAACTGAACGTTTAAGATAAATTGTTCTGGAGGCGCCTGGGTGTCTCAGTCGGTTAAGCGTCCCACTCTTCATTTTGGCCCAGGTCATGATCATGTCAGCTGCGCTGACAGCAAGGAGCCTGCTTGGGATTCTGTCCTTCTCTCTCTCTGCTCTTCCCCCCCGTCATATGCACTCTCTCTCCGAAAATAAATAAACTTAAAAAAAGATAAATTATTTTTGATATTTCTTGTTTTCTAATAAAAGCATTTAATGCTATAAAATATCCTGTAAGATTGTTTTGGTCACACTCTACACGATTTGATACATAGTGCTTTCACTGTCATCATTTCTAAAATCTTTCAGGTTTCTTTTATTCTTCCACCAAGGAATTACTTACAAGGCAATTTGTTTTTCATCTTAAAAGCAACACTTTTCCTTTCTTTCACAAATAATTTTAATGTCACAACATCATGGTCAGACTATGTGGTCTGAATGACTTCTGATTTTCAGAATTCACTGAAATTTTTATTTGTGGCTTAAATACATCATCTATTTTTGTGGATATTCCATAAGTATTTGAAAAGAATGTGTATGTTTTTAGCATACAGAGTACTCTAATCTGTTTCTGAAGTCAACTTTGTTAATATTGTCACTTCAATCTCAATCTCTTTCTCAATTTCTTTCAATCCGTCTATTTCAATCTTATCTATTTAGAATTCAGTGTTTACCTGGAAATAGATATAAATATGGTTGTGTTTTATGGGCATTAGTAGAAATCCAACTTATATAAAGCATTCTTTGTTATACACGTATTCCATTTTTTCCTTTCTTCATGGAACCGTATTATTACTGAGGTCTCTCTCTGGTGCAAATGTAAATCTAGTTTACTGTTATGACGTGTATGTATGGACCATATTTTATTCAACCATTTCCCAAATCATGGACTCATAGATTGTTTTCATTTCTTCCCTCCCATAATGTTGCAGGGAGCATCCCTGTACATGTCTCTACAAGAAACTTCTCTGGGCTATTTATCTGACAATAGAATTATTGGATCATAAGAAATATGCATACTGAATTTGACAAGTACTGCTAGATTGCAATCTGGAATGCTGTACCATTTTACCTACTCACTAGCAATTTGTGAGTATTGCCAACTCTCTTCATACACATATTTAGCTATGTGGGTTTCTCCTCCTGTATACTAAGTCTTATATCCTTACTTATTTTTCCAATTGATTTCTTTCTTTCTACTGTTGATTTGCAGAATTCCCTTATATTTGAGATATTAATTTTTTGTTAGTTATCTTGTAATTATCTTCTTCCAGTCTGTTACATGTTTTAGAGTCCTTCATTTACCAGAAATCCTTAATTTTGATGTGATCAAATCCTTTTTTACCCCATGGTTGTGCTTTTGGGGAGTAACATCTTTAAGAAGGCATCCATAACCACAAGGCACAATAGTTTTTCTTGCATTTTCTTCCAACAGCTTTATAGTTTAATCTTTGAGATCCATTTTAACATTCATTTGATTCTTTGAAGGTTATTTTTGTATATGGTATGACATAGGGATTCTACTTCATTTTCTCTGCATTGTAAGGCAATTTTCTCAAATCAGAAGCTAAATAATACATCTTTTCCCCCACTAACTGATGATGTCATTTCTATCACATTCCGAGTTCCCATTAATAGAAGTCTCTACTGGGTTCCATATTGTGATGCACTGGTCTATTTTCACAGGTCTATATTAAAACAGCATTATGCTATGTACTAACATGTGACAAAGCAAGATCTTTATCTTTTTTTTTCCCAAAAGGGTCTTAGCTATTCATAGATCTATAATCTTCTATAATGAATATAGCATTAATTTGTCAAGGTTCCCACCAAACTTATCCTGAGATAGTGAGTGGAACTGCATTCCAAGTACAGATTATTTAGAGAGAATCCACTTATTTCAATACTTCTTTTAAAACCCCAGTTTTAGGACTACAGTTCTCAATCTCAATGTCTGTGGTCCAAGGCTGTTTTAGTGTCCCCATGATAGAACTGTGCTGAAATTTCAAAACAAACCGAAAAAAGTTAAGCATTTAGCCAATGTTTTTCACAAGGAGATAGAGAGCAAATGTAAAAAAATATATATATGAAGAAATAAACAAGAAAGATAAGAATACAGAGGGGAAAAGTCATTAGATGTGATTTAAAAAAGCAAACCTGTTACTTTGATTATAAGATGGATAACCCCATCAGCATTAGTGAGGACAAAAGAAAGAATATAGCAATAAAACACATGACAAGGAAGAAAGAGAGACAACAGAAATTTTTTTAAATAATTCAAGAATATTACAGTATGGAAAATATGCATCTATGTGTGAAAACCTAGAGTTTACAACATGAACTGAGTTTAAATGAGAAAATGCATAAAAGGGGGGTTTGGTAGAGTATATATAAAGTCTATATACACACATACCTATACATACACCAACCCCCAAAAATGAAGTTTCTGTTCATATGCATTTTGAATTTCATACTTACTGTGGCACTCGATAAATTCATCACTGTTGTTCAATTCTCTGATGAAATCCTTAAAACTCACCACTTCATCTTTTTTTAAAAAAGAAAAAAAGAAAGAATTTAGGTATTATTGTAAAAAGGACCATTTGATGTTATAACACCAGAGCTATAAACACAAAAATAATGGAGAGGACTGGTAATCCTATTGTGACACATGTGATATGCAGAATAGACCTAAAATAAAGCTGTCAGAGATGCACTTTGAACATCAATTCCTCTGATAAAAACCCGTAAATTGATAGACAAGAAACAACTTTTAATTTCTCTTTTAAAAGATATATGGCAGTATATTTCCTTTGGCATTTAGAGTGAAACTTCTGAAATATGCAAAATTTGTTATTTTAAATTGAAATAATTACTCACCGTTAGGATTAGTGTTATCCAAAGTCTCCTTTATTTTATCATCTGTTAGATAGATTCCAATGGCATTTAAATTTTGCTGAAGTACAGGAATGTCTTTAAGTTCATTTTTGTAAATGTTGATGTTGTAAAATTGATTTTTATTTCCTGGGAAGAGATAATCACCTTCAGTTAGAAAGGAATTTTCATGTTTCTCCTTTATATTTTAATTTTTTTTAATGTTTATTTATTTTTGACAGAGAGAGAGAGAAAGACAGAGCATGAGCTGGAGAGGGGCAGAGACAGAGGGAGACACAGAATCTGAAGCAGGCTCCAGGCTCTGAGCTGTCAGCACAGAGCCTGACACGGGGCTCGAACTCACAGACCGCGAGATCATGACCTGAGTTGAAGTCAGACGCTCAACCGACTGAGCCACCCAGACACCCGTCTCCTTTATATTTAAAAAAAAGTGGGGAAAAAAATCTCCCAAGATATAAAATTATACTTAAGAGAAAAGGCAGTATTTGTATTTATTTATGTACCTACAATAATTTAAAATAGGTGACAATAGGTACACAGAAATGTATAAATATAAGTAAGGAAACTGGGGGAAAGAAACAGAAGAGCAGCAAAAATAAGACAAAAGAGAGCAACAGACAAAGTACATTTCATAAGGTCATATACATTAAATTTTGCAACAATATCAAATGTGCATGCATCTAACAAGAGCCTTCCAAATATAGCAAAAACTTGCAGAATTAAAGGGAGGAATGCATGAACCCATAATCAGAACTGCAGATTTGAAAATCTTGCACTTAGTAATTAATAGAACAACTAGAATAAACATCAGGAAGAATTAAGGGCGCCTGGGTGGCTCAGTCAGTTAAGTGTCTGACTTTGGCTTAGGTCACGATCTCACAGTTCATGAGTTAGAGCCCTGTGTTGGGCTCTGTGCTGACAGCTCAGAGCCTGGAGCCTGCTTTGGATTCTGTGTTTCCCTCTCTCTCTGCCCTTCCCCTGCTCGTTCTCTCTCTCTCTCTCTCTCTCTCTCTCTCTCTCTCTCTCAAAAATAAATATTAAAACAAAAAAAATTTTAATGTTTAAAAAAAATCAGAAATTAGAATATCCAACAAAACTAGCAAACAATCTAACCAAATGATATTTATAGAACACTACCCAACAACTACAGAATATACATTCTTTCAAGTGCACATGGAATATTCACCTAGGTAGACCACATGCTAGTCTTTGAACCAAATCTTAATGAATTTAAAAGAATTTAAATTGTACGAAATAAATTCTCTGACCAAGGTGTATTACATTAGAAATCAGTAACAAGATCCCTAGCACATGTCCAAATATTTGGAAATTAAATAATATAGTTCTTTAATTTTTTTAATGTTGATTTATTTTTGAGAGACAGAGAGAGGCAGAGCGTGGGTGGGAGAGGGGCAGACAGAGAGGGAGACACAGAATCCGAAGCAGCTCCAGGCTCTGAGCTGTCAGCACAGAGCCCGACACGAGGCTCCGACCCAGGAACCATGAGATCATGACCTGAGCCGAAGTTGGACACTTAACCAACTGAGCCACCCAGGTGCCCCTAAATAGTACATTTCTAAATAACTCATGTTTCAAATGAGATATCACAAGGTAAATTAGAAAATATTTTAGGGCGCCTGGGTGGCGCAGTCGGTTAAGCGTCCGACTTCAGCCAGGTCACGATCTCGCGGTCCGTGAGTTCGAGCCCCGCGTCAGGCTCTGGGCTGATGGCTCGGAGCCTGGAGCCTGTTTCCGATTCTGTGTCTCCCTCTCTCTCTGCCCCTCCCCCGTTCATGCTCTGTCTCTCTCTGTCCCAAAAATAAATAAAAAACGTTGAAAAAAAAAAATTTAAAAAAAAAAGAAAATATTTTAAATAAGTGATTATCAAATCACAACATATAAAATTTTGTGAGATGCTGTGAAAGTGCTCAGAGGGAAATTTGTAGTTTTAAATGCTGGAAAGGTATAAAATCAGTAGTACAAAAAGTAGTGGTATGAAATTCTTTTTTCTTAATGTTTATTTTTGAAAGAGAGAGAGCGCGCCTGCGAGCATGAGTAGGGGAGGGGCAGAGAGAGATGGAGACACAGAATCCAAGGCAGACTCCAGGCTGGCACGGGGCTTGAACTCACGAGCCGTGAGATCATGACCTGAGCCAAAGTCGGACGCCTAACCGACTAAGTCATGCAGGCACCCCTGAAACTCCTTTTTAAAAAATTCTTTTTTAGAGTTGTATAATACTCTACTGTACATAGAAACTAAAGTTTATTCAACTAACCTCCAATGTTTACACATTAAGTATTTTCATTCTTTTGCCATCTCAAATAATTCTGTAATGAATAATCTTATGTATCTATATTTTCACATTGTTGGAAGGTATCTTCAGGGAAAATTCCTAGAAGCAGGATTGCTGGGTCCAAAGGTAAAGGCATATGTAGTTTTGTTAGACATTGCCAAATTCCCTCCATTAGACTGGTAGCATGTTAAACGCCCACCAGCTATAGGTAAACGTCTTTTTCTCTACAACCTAACAGTTGTGAAGGTTTTCAATTTTTGCCAATCTAATGGGTGAGAAATTGTATGTCCATTTCAATTTGCATATTTCTTATTATGAGTAAAATCAAACATCTCTTAATATGTTCATAAGCCATTTAAGATCTTTTTTATGATTTATATATCCATGACTTTTGCCCATTTTTCTATTTTTCTTCTGTGATATACATTATAGTTTCTACCATATTGTTATTTGTTCTTTGACTTTACCTATGATATTGTATTAATAGATAAAATTGTTTTTTTTTTAAATTTTTTCCAAGATGGATGTCAGAGAGCTTACTGCCTATGTTTTTTCCTAGATTTTTTTTAAACGTTAAAAAAATTTTTTTAACATTTTTCATTTGTTTTTGTGAGACAGAGAGAGAGAGAGAGAGAGAGAGAGCGAGCATGAGCCGGGGAGGGGAGGAGAGAGAGGGAGACACAGAATCCGAAGCAGGCTCCAGGCTCCGAGCTGTCAGCACAGAGCCCGACGCCCACAGACCGCGAGATCATGACCTGAGCCAAGCCAGACACTTACCTGAGTCACCCAGGCGCTCCTCTTCCAGGAGTTTTATGGTTTCAGGTCTTACAAGAGCAAGTATTTAATCATAGTCTAAGATAGGAATCCAGTTTCATTCTTTTGCATGTGGTTGTCTAGTTTTCCCAACACCACTTATTGAAGAATCTGTCCTTTCCCCACTATATATTCTTGCCTCGTTTGTCATAAATGAATTGACCGTATATGCAAGGGTTTATTTCTGAGCTCTCTGTTCTGTTCCACTGATGTCTGTTTTTATGCCAATACCATAGAGTTTTGATTACTATACTTTTGTAATAAAGTTTGGAATCAGAAAGTATGATGGCTCCAGCTTTGTTCTTTCTCAAGATTGCTTTGGCTATCAGGGTTTTCTATGGCTCCATACAAATTTTAGGATTGTTTGTTCTAGGTGTGAAAAATGCCATTGGAATTTTGATAGGGATTGCATTGAGCCCGTATATCGCTTTGGGTAGTATGGACATTTTAACATTATTAATTCTTTGACTCCACAAGCATGGAATATCTTTCCATTCATTTGCATCATCTTCAATTTCTTTCTTCAATGTCTTATAGTTTTCAGTGTACAGGTCTTTCACCTCCTTGGTTAAATTTATTCTTAGGTATTTTATTCTTTTCAATGCAATTGTAATGGGATAGTTTTCTTAATTTCTTTCTGATAGTTTATTAGCAAATAGAAATGCAACTGGTTTTTCTATTTGATTTCATATGGTGCAACTTTACTGAATTTGTTTATTAGTTCTAACAGTTTTTTTTTAATAGGGCCTTTAGGGTTTTCTACATATAATATTGTGTTATCTGCAAATAGTAACAGTTTTATTTCTTTCTTTCCAATTTGGATGACTTTGTTTCCTTTTCTTGCCTAATTGTTCTCGGTAGGACTTCCAATACTATGAACACAAGTTGAGTAAAAGTAGTGAGAAAAATTACGGCATAGGGAATATAGTCAATAACACTGTAATAACATTTTATTGTGACAGATGATAACTACACTTATCATGGTGAGACGTGAGCAATACATAGAATTATTGAATCACTATGTTGTATGCCTGAAACTAATATAACATTTTATGTAAACTATATTTTAGTAAACAAAACAAAACAAAAAAACTGGCAAGAATAGGCATCCTTGTCTTGTTCCTGATCTTAGAAGAAAAGCTTTCAGTTTTTCCCCATTGAGCATATATGTGGCCTTTCGTATATGGCCTTCATTAAGCTGAGGTATGTTTCTTCTGTACACACTTTGTTGAGAGGTTTTTTTTAATCATAAATGGATGTTATCTATCATAAATTGATGTTTGGCAGTTTCTATCAATTTAAATATATATCCCAGCAATCCCATTTCTAGGTATTCAACTAGGAGAAATGAAAATATATGTCCACACAAATACCTGTACATAAATATTTATAGCAGCTTCACTCATAATCACCAAAACCCAGGAAACTTCAATAGTTTATCAATTGGTAAATATACAAACATTACATTCATGTAATGGAATAATACTCATCAATAAAAATAAACACACTGCATGCAAAAAGTTGATGAATGTAAAGTATAATATGCTATGTGAAAGAAGCCAGACTCAAATGAGCTTCATATGTTATGATTCCATTTACATGACAACCTAGAAAAGGCAAAACTTTAGAGTCAAAGAATAGATCAGGGGTCACCAGGAATGAGGGTTAGCGAAATGGATGGACTACAAAAGGACACAAAGAAACTTCTGTGGTGATACAGTCTATGTGCTGTTTAGTAATGGTTACATGACATTATTTTTAAGAATTCAAAAAACAATATACCTAAAAAAAGGTGAATTTTACTACACGCAAGTTATACTGCAATAAATATAAATTTGCTCCTCAAAAATATAGTCAAGAGAGTAGTTGAGAATACATAAAAACAGAAAAGATAGGTATAAAATCCACTTTGCTAGGTTGGTCAAAAGTTTTAAAGTTGTCTTCTTTTTATTTTTCAAATTTTTATTCAAATTCTAGTTAGTCAACATATAGTGTACTATTGGTTTCAGTAGAATTTAGTGATTCATCACTTACATATGACACCCAGTGTTCAACGTAACAAATGCCCTCAATACCCATCATCCTTTTAGCCCATCCCCCGCCCACCTCCTTCCACCAACCCTCAGTTTGTTCACTATAGTTAAGACTCTTCATATGGTTTGCTTCTCTCTTTCCCCCACCTTCCCCTATGTTCATTCGTTTTGTTTCTTAAATTCCACATGTGTGAAATCATAGGTATTTGTCTTTCTCTGCCTGACTTATCTCACTTAGCATAATCCAGTCTGGTTCCATCCACATTGTTGCAAATGGCAAGATTTCATTCTTTTGATGGCTGAGTAATATTCCATTACATATACATATACATGCACCATAACTTCTTTATTCATTCATCAATCCATGGACATTTGGGTTTTTCCCATAATTTGGCAATTGTTGACAATGCTGCTATAAACATCAGGGTGCATGTGGCCCTTCAAATTAGTATTTGTATACCTTTTGTGTAAATACCTAGTAGTGAAACTGCTGGGTCATAGGGTAGTTCCATTTTTAACTTTTTGAGGAAACTCCATATTGTCTTCCACAGTGGCTGCACCAATTTGCATTCTAAAAATTATTTTCTCATTGTTTATAATATTCTAATAAATTCAGGTCAGATATACCTAGTGAATAATCTCAGAGAACAGTATATAATCTAATATTTTTCTAGCACTATCAAAGTAAAACCACCCATAACTTTGAGTTTGGGGTAAATTTAGCAGTCTTTGCCATATAATTCAAACACAAGTTATATAAACTAATACTGTATTGTTTTATCTTTAAAAAAATTTAATGTTTGTTTATTTTTGAGAAAGAGAGAGACAGGGAAACCGAGAGCGAGTGGGGGAGGAGCAGTGAGGGAGGGAGACACAGAATCCGAAGCAGGCTCCAGGCTCTGAGCTGTCAGCACAGACCCTGATGGGGGGCTCCAACTCACAGACCACAAGATCATGACCTGAGCCGAAGTCTGACGCTTAAACAACTGAGCCACCAAGGTGCCCCTATATTGTTTTATCTTTATATTGTTTCTTACTTACCTGTGCTTTATCTAATCCTGTGTGTTTTTTAAAAGATGTTTTAAAAAACATCTTTTTTTTGAAAACATCTTTGTTTGTTTGTTTGTTTACTATTTTAGGGAGAGAGAGAGCACAAGCTGGGGAGAAGGATGAAGGGAGAGAGGAAATCTTAAGCAGGCTTCATACTCAGCGCGAATGGATGCAGGTTGAGCCCATGACCCTGGAATCATGACCTGAGCCGAAGTCAAGAGTCAGTTGCTCAACCAACTGAGTGACACAGACGCCCCAATCCTGTGTTGTTTTAACATGAAAACCACTGCCTGTCCTTCCACACAGAGCCAGTAGATACATATTAAGTGGAACTCACCTGAGGCTTTAGGCATGTTCAATGTATCACAGAACTTAATAAAAAAATTCTTCAAAGGTAATCTTGCCATTTTCTGTAATGCAAAGTAAAATGTAGATGAAGGAATTACTGCTTCTGAATTAATCTGTCAGCAGTTAATAGTCAAGTTATAACAAAGGTGAAAAGCCCGGGGGTCAGCCTGTACTGTTCCTTCTTCCTTAACTTCTGCATACATATGATTATCAATTTCTATTCAATTATTTCCAAATACTGCTTGAATATATCACTATATTAGTTAATGCCTATGCTATTACAATAGCATTGCTAAAAATCTATCGCATCAGTCTCATTTCTCTCCATTTATTTTAAACAATGCAGCAAGAGAGGTCTTTCTCTTTAAAAAAAAAATCTGGTTACTCCTCTGAATAAAACCCTTCAGTAGCTCCTACTTGTCCAAAAACTACAAAAGCAAAACAAAACAAACACACGGTGGGCAGGCAAAGAGGCTATAGGCCAATATTCCTTACAAATGTGTTAACATCTAAGTGAAATTCTAGAAAATAGGGTTTAGCAGTATAAGCAGAAACTAAAGTTCTAGATACCTTTAGGACATGCATTTTCACTGAGGGTGATAGGCTTTCAGGAAGGAAAACAGGTTCTTGGAGGGGAAAAAATCTTAGCCATTACAATGGTTTGTGGCCACAGTACATAAGCAAATATTTATTTTTGGCATTAAACATTCATAGCGTGTGGGATGGTGAAAAAGACAAAAATGTCTAAAAAGTCTCCTTAGGGGAGTGATATTTTTTTTTAAAGGTTAAGAAACACTACTTTTAGGATAATGGTAACCACCTAAATTTACTCTGGAGAAATCTAAGAAAAAGGCTTAGAAATCCATAGGACCAAAGATGGCATCTTGATGTGGAACTCAGTGCACAGAATTTGGTGGTGAAGGAAAAGAAAGAAGCAGTTAAAGATGAAGTCCCTACTAAACAGTATCAAAATGTCAGAAGGCTCACTACCCCCACCTCCCACCCTCTGCCCCAAAGGTGCCATTAAAGTAAACGGACTTCATTTACTTCAGTAGAAACTGAAGACAGAGCTCCACACTGAATGTGCCACCCAACACCCTCAACTCTTTCAACAAATCAGGATAGAAATGGACAAAGGAAGATCTGAGATGGGAGCCAACAACTCAGAAAATAGACTGTGTAGAAAGACCAAGTCAGCTCCAAAATAAAGACTCAAGTAAAGTAAAGGTACACAAGGTAGAATGGATATGACAAACTATAGTAAGGGACATAAAGGATAGACATGAAAAGAACCAAAAGGAAAAAAAAAAAAAAAAAAAAAGGAGGGGGAGAGAGAAAAGGAAGAAAAAAAAAAAAACCCAATGCAAAAAAAAAAAAAAAAAAAAAAAAAAAAGTAGAAAAGTTTACAGCAGAAGTGACAGAGCCCAGAAATAAACCCCACATATGCTCAACTAATATTTGACGAGGCAGCCAAGAACATTCAATGGAGAAAGGATGGTCTCTTCAACAAATGGTGTTGGGAAACTGAATAACCACTTGGGATACTCCCCAAAATTACCTCAAAATGAATTAAAGATTTAATTGTAAGATCTGATACTGTAAAGAAAACATAAGGAAACAGCTTTCAGACATTGGTCTTGGCAATGATTTTTTGGACATGACACCAAAAGCACAAACAACAAAAGCAGAAATCAACAAGTAGAACTAGATGCCATTTAAGATTTTTCTTTTTTTTAATGTTTATTTATTTGTGAGAGAGAAAGACACAGAGCATGAGCAGGGAGGGGCAGAGAGAGAGGGAGACACAGAAACTGAAGCAAGCTCCAAGCTGTCAGCACAGAGCCCGACATGGTGCTTGAACTCAAGAATCATGAGATCAAGACCTGATGTCGAAAGCTTAACTGGCTGTAGTCGGACGCTTAACCGACTGAGCCACCCAGGCACCCCAGAACTACATTCAACTTAAAAACTTTTGTACAGCAAAAGAAACAATCGGCAAAATGAAAAGGCAACCTACAGAATGAGAGAAAATATTTGCAAACCATATATCTGATAAAGGATTATTATCCAAAATATATAACAAAGAATTCACACAGCTCAATAACAAACAAGCAAATGAACTATTTTAAAAATGGGCAGAGCAATAGAATAGGCATTTTCCCAAAGAAGACATCCAAATGACCAACAGGTGCATGAAAAGGTGTTCAACATCACTAACCATCAGGGAAATGCAAATCATAACCACAATGAGATATTGCTCAAACCCGTTAGAATGGCTATCATCAAGAAGACCGGAGATAAGGATTTGTGATGATGTGGAGAATGGGAACCCTCATACACTGTTGGTGGCAATGTAGATTGGTGCAGCCACTATGGACAATAGTATAGAAATTCCCCTCAAAATTAAAAATAGAACTACGATATGAACCATCAATTCCCCTTACAAGTGTATATTCAAAGGAAACGAAAACAGGATCTTGAAGACATACTCCTGTGTCTATTTCAGCATTATTCACAATAGCTAAAATATGGAAACAATCTAAGTGCTCATCAACAGATGAATAAACAGAGGTAGTGTGAAAATAGACAACAGAGTATTTTTCAGCCATGAGAAAGAGAGAAATCCTGTCATTTGCAACAAGATGGTAGGATCTTGAAGTCCTTATGCTTAGAGGAGATAAGCCAAAGACAAATGTTGTATATATCGCTAATATGTGGAATCTAAAAAAGCCGATCTCACAGAAAGAGAGCAGAATGGTGGTTACCAAGGACTTAGGGGGTGGGGTGATTGGGGAGATACTGTTAAAAAGTACAAATTTGCAGTTAAAATGAATAAATTCTGGAAATCTAATGCTGTGCTGATCTAATACTGTATTACATAATTGAAAGTTGCTAAGAGACTAGATCTTAAATGTTCTCACCACAAAAAAAGAAATTGTGATAATTACGTGATGTGATAGAGGTGTTAGATAACATTACAGTGATAATTATATTGCAATATATAAATGTATCAAATCAACACATTGGACACTCTAAACTTACATAATGTTATTATATGCCCATTATATCTCAATTTTACAAAAAGGAAAAGAAAAACTCTGTGGAGGTGGAGTGGGGGGAAAAAAAAGCTCTAAGTCACTAATATTGAGGATGAAAATGAAGGTATCATTACAGATGAAGCAGAAATCAAAAAAGATAAAAAGCAGATGTCAAGGACAACTTTATCCAATACATTTGAAAAGTCAGATGAAGTGGACAAATTCCTATAAAGACACAGCCTGCCAAAATTGACAGGAAAATAGAATATTTTCTTGGTAATACCATACAATTTCAGAAATTAAATCAATAGTCCAGAATTTTTCCATAAATAAAACTCTAGGCCCATAAGGCTTCACCTGTGAGTTCTGCTTAACATTTGAGGAAGAAAAAAAATCTCTTACAGAGAATAGGAAAGTAAAGAATATTCCCCAACTCTTTTGAAAACGTAACAAAAATGATATTCAACAATACCAGTCATTAAAATAACGCAGTTATTTTGTACATTTATAAACATCTGCTTCCTTGAGCCAATGCCGCAGGCAACACCCCCTGAGGTATTCCTGGATATCAGCATAGTTTACCTTCCAAAGGGTTAACACGTGGCGAAGGGCCTCACGGACTCTGTTGTACTCTGTGCATGGCATTCTGACTGAATACTGCCCGTGCCAGTCAGTTCACAAAGTGACCTCATCTCCCAAGTACCACCACCCACAGGGATAAAGTAGGCCCAGACTCACCCATCTGTTCAGTTTCACAGAGCTCAGGCTTGGCACACTATGGTGGCACTGGTGCTCACCAGTCATCTCACTGCAGCGCCCCCCCCCCCCCCCAGGGTGCCCTCCATTGCTGTATATCCCATCCATACATCTCCCATCCCCACTGGTAGATGATGGCCTTTACAACTAGATGCATTCAGACTACTAACCATGTTCAGGTCCATGTCTTAATACTTCATCAAGTAAAACATTAGCTGCATGAAAGTCATTGTTCATCAATAATGCCTTGAGGCTAGAGACATCAATTAGATCATTCTGGAGAATTTGAATAGTAATGAAGAGTAGCTGTGTAACTGAGAAAAAAAAAAAAAGAGCAAAAACGTGCTTCAACAGCAGAAATAAGAGTACATTGTTCACTTTCACTTAATGGGCTTGAGTTGCATAAAAGAACTTTACATGAAATTACTAGTAGTTTTAAAAACCATTGTGTAGGGGCGCCTGGGTGGCGCAGTCGGTTAAGCGTCCGACTTCAGCCAGGTCACGATCTCGCGGTCCGTGAGTTCGAGCCCCGCGT
Source organism: Panthera onca (assembly GCF_046562875.1). Taxonomy (NCBI): domain Eukaryota; kingdom Metazoa; phylum Chordata; class Mammalia; order Carnivora; family Felidae; genus Panthera; species Panthera onca. Next base: position 697,721 of record NW_027675820.1, read on the forward strand.
CAGGCTCTGGGCTGATGGCTCGGAGCCTGGAGCCTGTTTCTGATTCTGTGTCTCCCTCTCTCTCTGCCCCTCCCCCGTTCATGCTCTGTCTCTCTCTGTCCCAAAAATAAATAAAAAATGTTGAAAAAAAAAAAAAAAAACAAAAAAAAACAAAAAAAACCATTGTGTATTGTAACAGCTAGCAGTTACTGAACACTAAGTGCTGGAGACTCTTCTGAGTACTTCTACTTTACCTACTTAAGTCTATTATTACCTATAATAATTCCAAGATAGGCATTATTATCCCCATTTTTCAGATGAAGGAATTGAGGTTAGTGAGATTTAAAAAAAAAAATTTAATGTTTATTTATTTTTGAGAGAGACAGACAGACAGACAGACCACGAGCGGGGAAGGGTCAGAGAGAGACAAAGATGCAGAATCTGAAGCAGGCTCCGGGTTCGGAGCTGTCAGCACAGACTCCAACGTGGGGCTCAAACTCACTAACCGCGAAATCATGACCTGAGCTGAAGTTGGGCGCTTAACCAACTGAGCCACCCAGGCGCCCCGAGGTTTGTGAGGTTAAGTGATTTACTAAAGAATACACTGGTATTAAGTGGCAGGGCCAGGATTCAAATCCAGGCACGATATTTCCAAAGCCCATGCTCTTAACTACTGTGCCTTTCAAGTAGACGTATGTAACTGGTCAACCATGATGCCTACAGCTACATAATACTTCATATGTGGACCCTGAAATAATTGTGAAGCATTACAAAGAAGTTTACATCAAAACTTTATTGCCTTATTTCACTTAAAGTTATGTTACAGAGACAAAATAAGAAGAAGAAGAAGGTGCTGTTTCTGTAAGTCGTGCTCTTTATATTTATCTTATAGCCCCACAAATCTTGACAGCCTTGGTCACTTTCCAATGCCTTCAAACAGTTGTGGTTGTTGATGCTGTTTAATTTAATCCACATTTTACTAGCTGTTCTCAGCAGGAGGGTTGGTTTCACATAAGCTACTCCATCATAGTCAGAAGTAGAACCAGGTAACTCAAGCTTTATAGGTAAATTTGATGCCCTGCTCTGGTTGAAAATTACTGTTTAGGTTATTACTTTACTACAAAGCTATAGTGATTAAGACCATGTGGCATAAGAATAAATAAAAATCAATGGAATGGAACTGGGAGTCTAGAAATAAATCCATACATTTCTGATCAATTGATTTTTTACAAGGATGGCAAAACCATTTATTTAAGGGGGAAAAGAATGATCTTGTCAACAAATGATGCTGGGGTAACTGGCTATCTGCATGCCAAAGAATTAAAGTGGACTCCCATCTCACACCACATACAAACATTAACTCAAAATGAATCAAAGATTGAAATTAAAAGGCTAAAACTATAAAATTCTTAGAAGAAAACATTAGTATAAATCTTAATGATCTTGGATTATGTTTAGACATGATATCAAAAGAAGTGACAAAAGAAAATATAAACTGGATTTCACCCAATTTAAAAACGTTTGTGCTTCAAAGGACACCACCAAGAAAGCGAAAAGACCCATAAAATTAGAGAAAAGATTTGCAAATCATCTATCTGATAAAGCTATAGTATCCAGGACATAAGAACCCTAACAACGTGACAAATAACCCAATTTTAAAATAAGCAAAGGGTACATATCTCTAAATGGCCAGTAAACACATGTAAAGATGTTCAAAGTTATTAGCCATCAGAAAAATGCAAAACAAAACCACGGTGAGATACTTGTGAGACTAGGCTAGAATAAAAAAGACAGACAATGTAACAAGTACTGACAAGGATTTAAAAACTTTTTTTTTATTTTTTAATGTTTTTATTTATTTTTGAGACAGAGACAGAGCATGAACGGGGGAGGGGCAGAGAGAGAGAGGGAGACACAGAATCGGAAGCAGGCTCCAGGCTCTGAGCCATCAGCCCAGAGCCTGACGCGGGGCTTGAACTCACGGACCGCGAGATCATGACCTGAGCCGAAGTCGGACGCTTAACAACTGAGCCACCCAGGCACCCCAGTACTGACAAGGATTTAAAGAAATGTACAATGCTGTTGGGAATGTAAAATGGGGCAGCTGCTTTGGAAAATGTTCCAGCAGCTCCTCAAGTTGAATGTAAAGTTACCACGTGACCCAGCAGTTCCATTCCTAGGTAGGTACCTGAGAGAAATGTAAATGTACGTCCACACAAAAACCTGTACTCAAAAAAATGTACACATGTTCATAACAGCATTATTCTTAGTGGCCAAAAAAGGGAAACAACCCAAATGTCTATGAACTGATAAATGGCCAAAGAAAATGTGGTATAACCACAGAATATTATTCTACCACGAAAAGGAATAAAGTACTCATTTATGTTATAATGCAGGTGAACCTTAAAAACAGTATGCTGGGGCGCCTGGGTGGCTCAGTCGGTTGAGCGGCCGACTTCAGCTCAGGTCATGATCTCATGGTTTCGTGGGTTCGAGCCCCATATCGTGCTGACAGCTCAGAGCCTGGAGCCTGCTTCAGATTCTGTGTCTCCCTCTCTCTCTGTCCCTTCCTCGCTCTCTCTCTCTCAAAAATAAACATTAAAAATTAAAAAAAAAAAACAAACAACAGTATGCCAAATGAAAGAAGCCAGACACAAAAAGCCACAAATTATATGATTCTAGTTATATGATGTTCAAAAATCAACACAGATAGAAAGCAGACTAGTGGTTGTCAGTGGCTGGGGAGAGTGGGGAAATAAGCACTACAGGGTACAGGGGTTTTTTTGACGTGATGAAAATGTCCCAGAATTAGAGTGTGATGGTTGCACAACTTTGTGAATATACCAAAAACCACTGAATTGAACACCTTAAAAGGATGAGATTTGGGGCTCCTGGGTGGCTCAGTCGGTTAAGCAGCCGACTTCGGCTCAGGTCATGATCTCGCGGTCCGTGAGTTCGAGCCCTGCATCAGGCTCTGTGCTGACCGCTCAGAGCCTGGAGCCTGTTTCAGATTCTGTGTCTCCCTCTCTCTCTGACCCTCCCCCGTTCATGCTGTCTCTCCCTGTCTCAAAAATAAACATTAAAAAAATTTTTTTTTTAAAAAAAGGATGAGATTTTATGGTACGTGATTTATATCTCAGTAAAAATGTACATTTGATAAATAATGCCATTGATTATAAAGGTGTTCTAATTTTAGAGATATTCAAACGTGAAGAAAAAAAGACATTTGTTTCCCCAACGCATTTAGAAATACATTGTTGGCAGGGGTGTCTGCATTTGCGGAGAGTTCTTTGGTAGGTGTTCTCTGTAGACATGGGCGTTTAGGGAAAGATGCTGGTGTTGAAATGGTTTCCCTAATTTCAAGGAGCACGAGAGGAACTTTGGGGACAAAGACCAAGCAATTGTCTTTATGCAGCAGGGGCAAAATGATGTGGTTAGGCCACAGAAATGACATGGTAGTAAGAATGATACAGGGATTAATGGCCCAAGCATTTAAAGAAACTAGATAGATGAAGCTAAGATTTCTATAAATGAAATCAATGGCCAGTCCATTTGGGTAAACCTGAAAACTCCAAAGGCCTGTCTTGAGACAGCACAGAGGGTAGTGGTCCTTCACCCAATTTCCACACCTGATTTAATTCATAGATCCAGAACCCCTTGAGTGAAGAAAAATTTATCTCCTCTTGAGGAAGGACTTTATATTAACAGCAAAGGTATTTACTGTGTATCTTCTTCGACCCTGTTTTATTTCTTTTCCCTCCTTTATAACTTTGTCCCATTTTCACTTGTTTTTTTTTTTTTTTTTTTTTATATCGCATAAGCTGCTTGAAATCCTTTTTGACACTATAGAGACTACAAATTAAACACTTGAAATCCATTTAGTGATTTTTTTTAAATGTGATTTCATTATCTTTATTTTACAGTCACTTCTTTAAACTGGAAGTATTCACTTACCTACGGACTCTTTGAAAGGTGGACTTCCTTTAATTCTTTCAAAGAAATCTTTTAAATTCACCTCATTATTATCTGGAAATATCAAAATCAAGCATATTGTCATTAAAACCCTGATACTCAGTCAGTACACAAAATAAAGGCTCTGATTAACAATACCTAAAATCTCATTCTACCTTATTTTCTCTCTCAAATGGCTGAAACTATTTCAATGTAATTTTTCATACTTTCAGGAACCACACCTATTGATCAGTTAATGATATTAATAGTTCACTTTTTTTGACTTCTTACTCAAAAGTAAGAACTTAAAATAACTTTTGAGTTCCTTATGTATACTAAGTATCCTTTTATGATGCTTCACATTTATTAACTAAAATATGCACAAGAATTCATTCTATAACATGCTTGATGTGCCTATCCTTAAAAGATGAAAGCAAAGAGAAATTAAATAACTTGTCTAGGTCACAAGAGCCAGAAAGTGCTCGAGGCTGTATTTGAACTAAGGCAGTCTAAGGCCAGAGGTGACAATGTTAACTATTGGGACACACACACACACACACACACACACACAGGAAATAAAATGCAGTAATGTAACCACAGCAGAAAATATAGGGCTATACCTACAATGAAAAGACTTTAACTTATAACAAAATGGCAAGCTGGGTAGCACAGGAATGATTACAAATTCCTAAAGATGCTGTATGAAATACTTTATTCTATAAATGCATTATCAAGTTGTATGAAAAGGAAATAATAAAACGTTAAGTGGGCACAGAGATCCAGAGGGGAAAACCAAGTGAATACTAAGCCTACAGCTATTTGGGGATACATATTAGATCCAAAAGCAGCAAGGTGCTTGATTTAAATGTTCATGCATATTCATAAAAGAAATCTTGGGTCCTGCTACACGGAGAGTTTGAATTTAGATACCAAATGAAACTGGGATGCTTAAAGAATTTCAATCCAGTGAAAGGGAGATTAAAATATTATATTCACTGGCCCATGTAAACACCAGGGTGACCTAAATCTTCCCAATTTTGAGAGGCAGTGGGTAAAAAAGATCACCTGTGAAAAATCTCCTGCAACTCATGTGGGCTTAGGGTCTAAATTTATACCACTCTCATGATATGAAAAACTCCAGGTCAAAACATAAAAATTGATTGAGGTCAATAATAATCTATGGCAAAAGCAATAACCAATCAATGCTGGGGAGGTACTCTTAAACCTAAGACATGCTCATGGGATTCCCATAGAAAAAACAAGCTGGTTAAGATAAACCCCAAATAAAAAGCCACCTAAAACTGGTAAAACTCACCAGCTTCTAGAAGTATTCCCACACGATTTGACACTTAAGAGTGGATGTAAATAGGAAAGGAGATCAAGTTCACAATACATGAAGTCAAAGATGGAAAACAAAGATAAATATGTGACCACTTGGAAACAATGATCAAGACTAAATAATTATTCTTCTGAGATGTAATGAAACCTTGGGTATTTCCTTTGGTTAAAAAAGCAGAATGGGACAAGCAAAATAAAAGGTGAAATTGGGTCTCCTCTGAAGAAAGACTGCAGATCAAAATGAAGCTGCTGATGTCATGTCTTTGTTTTATTACATAATGGTATTTTCCCACCCATGCTTACAAGAAATGAATGCTAATTATCTAAATAAGCATATGTAGAGTATGAACAGATAGATACGGTCAGTAAATAAATTAGCAGACTATTTTGGCTCTAATTTATATCAACCTAGGCCTCACTGCGACTGCCTTTAGCATTTTACCTCCATATAAAACACTCTAAAACTGGTTCCTATAAACAGGAAAAAATGAGCAGAATCTCAAGCCAAAAAAAATGCTCACCACCGATGTCACAATATTTAAGGGCTTCACTGACGTCCTCCTCAGCTAAATTAACATTCAAACTTTTCAGGGCATGCTCCAAGTTACGTATGCCAATCTTGCCATTATCAACACTTGTCAAGATATAAGCAGCTTCTTTAACTGCTACAAAGATAAATAAATATATATAAGATACTATTATTTTAAAAAATGCAAAATAGTTTGCCCAGAGTCCACTATAGGTGAACTCTCAATTTAAGTATATATATTTAACTAAAATCTCTGCAGAAAAAAAGCAAAGTATTTTCTACTTGTAACTGACAACCTATTTATTTCAAGCAGCATTTAAAAAAATTAAGGGCGCCTAGGTGGCTCAGTCGGTTAGGCATCCAACTTCAGCTCAGGTCATGATCTCATGGTTCCTGGGTTTAAGCCCCGCATTGGGCTCTGGGCTGAAAACTCAGAGCCTAGAGCCTGCTTCAGATTCTGTGTCTCTCTTTCTGCCCCTCTTCCACTTGTCCTCTCTCCCTCTCTCTCTCTCTCTCTCTCTGTCTCTTAAAACTAAACATTTTAAGAAAAGAAAAAATTAAACCAAAAAATTATATGCAGAATATGATGGGTTACCTGAATCCACTCATCCATTAAATACTGAGTAAGCTGTGACCCTTTCTTAAATAATAGTAACATCCTGTACATGTAGATCTAAAGACTTCTATCAACTGATGAAATAAACGAAAAAAAAATGCTAAAATTTGAGATTAAAGCTCTTGATCTCCAGGGCCACTACCAGTCTATATTGTGCTTTTGTGTGAATTGAAAAAAGGCACCCCTCTCTATGTATCAATTACAAAGAGGCATACCTTCCTCTAGGTAGCTGCAATCTAGCATTGGTGGTCCTAGCCTGGAGAGCACAGTGGAATGTAGAATGCATTTCAGTCTCTACTTGTACCCTCTCAACCAGGCATCTTTGTGCAAGCACAACCCATACAACCAAATGTAGTCCTGTTGATACCACACCAATTTAAAATATAAAACATGATCATTACTGGGAGTTTCAATTTTTTGTCAATACCATTTCTCACCCCATTTCTCTCTCAACCCCAAAACGAAGTTGTCATGTATGTTTCCACAGTCCGAAAATCGTTGCATTATACTAACAGATCTAAACCTTCAGTTGGAAAGAATACCATAATACCATTTTAGACCTATATTCATTTTTACTAACATTTATCTTATAGCTACTAAGACCAACAATGAAAATTTCAGCCCTCTTAAAGAGTTTCCTTTAAATTCCTTGAAGACAGGGACTGAATTTGTCATGTCTGTAAATAAAATTATAATACATTATATAGTTGGTACTATGAGAAAAATGTGTGCCAGATATGAGCACTGAGCACTCAGATATAAAGCACTGAGACAGTTCACCTAACCTATAACTCTGAAAAGTCTTATGGGTTGAGGAGTGATGTTTGAGCTGAGTTTGGGGGGAAAATGTGAATTTGTTTGACAGAAAATATACAGAAAGGAAACAGCACATGCAAATATATGGAACCAAAAGCACATGGAAGATATGGAACCAATTTAAATTATAATAAGTAATATGGTTACAGAATAAATACAAATGCAGAAGTGATGAGAGATGAGGCTAATGAGATAAGAAGACAGATTTATTGTCATTCTTTAATTCCATAAATATTCACAATTATATAAGTCAATAATATAAAAGATTTGAAACAATGCCTAGCACAGTAAATATCATCTAATATTAGCTATTCAATTAGCTATTAATAAGGGGCTTCTGAAAGCCAAAATTGTGCTAGGATCTGGAGAAACAATGCTAGGACTTGTAGCAAAATGGAAACATGGTTCTTGGCCCAATGATGCTTCCAGGCACGTAAGAAAAAGAATCATTAACCAAATAATCAAAAATGTGACTAGAAAACAACCAGATTTTAACATGGGCAGAAGACCTAAATAGACATTTTTCTGAAGAAGACATACAGATGGCCAACAGACACACGAAAAGATATTCATCACCAATCTCAGGGAAATGCAAATCAAAATAACAATGAGATATCACCTTACACGTGTCAGAATGACTAAAATCAAAAACATAAGAAGTAACAAGTGCTGGCGAGGACGTGGAGAAAAAGCAGCCCTTGTGCAATGTTGGTGGAATGTAAATTGGTACAGCTGATGTGGAAACAGTATGGAGGTTCCTCAAAAAGTAAAAACAGAAATACTATTTGACCCAATAATTCCACTACTGGGTATTTACCCAAAGAGAACAAAAACACTAACTCAAAAAGGTATATGCACCCCTATATGTTTATTGCCGCATTATTTACAACAGCCATGATATGGAAGTATCTCAACTATCTATCAATAGGTGAATGAATAAAGATGTGGTATATTATGGAATTTGACAAAACCATGGAAAAGAATGAGATTTTTTTTGCCATTTGCAACAACATGGATGGACCTAGAGGGTATTATACTAAGTGAAATATGTCAGACTGAGAAAGACAAACACCATATGATTGCACTCATATGTGGAATCTAAAAAACAAATAAAAAAAAGAAAAGCAAAATCAGACCTATAAATACAGGAACAAACTGATGGTGGCCGGAGAGAAAGGGGGATAATGGGTAAAAGGGGTAAAGGAGAGTAGGAGATACAGGTTTCCAGGAATGTAATGACTATGTCATGGGAATAAAAGGCACAGGAAAGGGAATATAGTCAGTGATATTGTAATATTGTTGTATGGTGACAAATAGCTATGTTTGTGGTGAGCATAGCAAAATGTATAGAGAATCACTACACCTGAAACGAATATAACATTGTGTGTCCACCGTACTCAAATAAAAAAAGTTTAATGAGAAATTATATTATTTTGGTCTTAATGAATTAAGATAATTCAAAGTTCTCTAATATTTTTGCTACTTTTTTTCCTAAGTAAGCTCTACACCCAACATGGGGCTTGAACTCATGACCCTGAGGTCAAGAGTTGCATGTTCTACCAACTGAACCAGTCAGATGCTCCTACTTTTGTCACTATATAAGCTAAAATATATTGAGCATTTCTAGTGTCATTTAAAAAAATATTAATGGGTATTTATAGTATGAAGTAAATGCTATGAAAAAGACATAGTTTAATGAAAGCTTATAATAAAAGAAGCTGACCTCGACTAGCAGATAATGACAGGCTCCCTAGAGGAAATTGACATTCATTCAATTTTTTTTTTAATGTCTATTTTTGAGACAGAGAAGGAGACACAGAATCTGAAGCAGGCTCCGTGCTCTGAGCTGTCAGCACAAAGCTCAGCACAGGGCTCAAACTCACAGACTACGACATCATGACCTGAGCCAAAGTGAGACACTTAACCAACTGAGTCACCCAGGCACCCCATCACTCATTTGAAAGATGAGTAAACATTAACTAGGCAAAGAGTGTCAGGGAAAACTATTCCAGGGAACAAAATACGCAAAAGCTTTGTAGTTGGAGTTCTAAGGAAATGAAAGAAAGCCATTGTACTTGAAAATGCAGAAAGCAAGGGTAATGGTACAAAATTATACCAGAGAGCTAGGACATGCAGGATTTTGATCTTTAACAACAATGAAAAATGTTTAAAGAGTTGAAAATAGGGGGACATCACACAATCAGATTACTTTTTTGAAAAAAAAAAAATTACTCTGGCTGGAGTGGGAAGAATGGACTAGGAATCCATTGGCACCTGGCAATGATCCTAAAAAATAACTCCTTCATAGGGAATGCTTTCTTGTATACATATATAAAGTCCTTACCATCTGCTGTTGGTAGTTTCAGATTTGAAGACAAAGCCTCTTTCCTAAAGTCTGCAAATTTAAATAGAGAGATTATGCCATAAGGAACAGCATCCTGATTTTACCCAGTTTGGAAGAAAACCAATGGATAAATTACATACTTCATTTCTCAATAACATTTAGCATTGACCATCCCCTTCTTCTCAAAATCCTCCACTAGCTTCCAGAATAACGTTCTCTACTCATCTTCCTCTTACTTCTTAGACTCCATGGATTCGTCAAGCTCCACCAAGCTTCTTAACTGTGGCTGAGATTCTAATGTTACAAATGCTTCCTTTATCCCTAAGAGAACAGCTTAATCCCCAGGCTCATATATTCAATAAGGTGTTTAATTATTAGTCTGAATTGTCCTTTTTTAGTCCTGCCTGCCTACCTATCTATCTAATTCTGGAGCTTTTCCTAAGGACAAGGTGCAGTTATACGCTTCATCCTATACATTTTCTACACAAATGCAAATTGATACAGAGATCTATTTGAGGGACAAGTGATAGAAACAAAATATGTCCATTTGCATAGATGGACCACATCGCAGTTAGAGAGCAGTTTAGAATAACTCACAACTAGTACAGGTATTACCTTGAAGCAAAAGGAGGTTAGAATCAAGATACATTATATTTACATTAATTTTTAAAATGTGATCCAAGCAGGATTAAAAAAATATAACTAACCTATTAAAAAGTACTTTCAAAATAGTAGGTTTGGCAATTTTACAAGATAACTCTAAAACAGAATTTCTCAACCTGAGCAAAATTACATTTGGGGCCAGCTAATTATGTGGGGGAGTGCTGTCCTATACATTATAGGGTGGTTAGTAGCATCCCTCACCTCTACTCACCAGATCCCAGCATTCCTCCCCCATCAGTTTTGACAATCTAAACTGTCTTTGCAGATTGCCAGTTTTCCCTGAGACACAGATCTGATCTCATTTTTTAGCTGAAGTTAAATTTAAAGGCAGGGGATGGCTTTCCAAGTATTGATAAAACCCATCTGGGTATATCCCAGGTAAGAATATGGATGGATCAGGTAAATTCTTTGTAAATAGAGCAAATAGCCAGATCAACACTTACACAGAATGTTATATAGACCAATGGTTTAATTGTTCAACAATAACTTGTATTTTTCAAAGAGCCTGTCACCTAAAAGAAAAAGAAAGCTAGACAACTATTAGGACCTCTCTAAAATTCATAAAAGGAAAGGGATTAACTTTGAAATGAAATTACTCTAGAAAGAAACATTTTAAAGCCATATGACAACATATATAAATACTTTCAGACCAAGTTTACAATGCAGTCCAAGAGATCATCCAGGAATTTGATACTGTAATAACTAAATCTCCGTGAATATAGAATATAAGATATATCTCTAAATCTGATCTGTAGTAAATTGCATTTCAATACATTTACAGTAGTATTTAGGAACTAAGTATTAAGATTTAATTAATTAGTATTTGGTAAAATATTTTAAAACCTTGGATAAAATTTTAGAAGAAATTTTTATTACAAGTTGCTGGTTATCTGCTCAATCAACTCACCGTCGAGCAAGGAATCATCCAACACTTCTTGAAAACTATTATCAGTGAAATAAATTCTATTGGTGTTTCCAAGTACATCTGCATAGTTGTCCTTGCCAGACTGATCACTTTCTTCCATACATTCCAATGTACCGATGATGTCATTCAATACTACAAACACAGAGAATATACATGCAACATGTAATTCAGTCCATGGATCTAAATTTTTGGAACATAACAGTAAAACTGATGGATTCTTCCAGTTTTGCACTGTCCAAAATGGCAGCCACTACCCACATGTGGCCATTTAAAAAGGTAGAGCAATCCGTTCTCCACTATAGTTTTCTATAGCCCCTTATCTTTATTCTTAAAATTATTTTGTTAAAACTCTGGGTTCTGCGTGGGCTATTCCTTTATGAACAAAAAAGTATGCCAAAGTTTCTCTAGTGATTCTATTAACGAGCTCACCATTTCATAAAAAATACCCTCCATTCGTCACACCTGCTCCCAAACTCCAATCCTTCCCTTTCTACTTTCTTTCCCTACACCCCTTGCTCCTGTCAGCTCACTTTACCCAATTTAGAGAATCAGCAAAGCCTATTATGTTTAGCATGATAATATCAAACATCTGAACTAGGAAATCCATGACTGACCACCCCCCCCTTAATTAAAACAAACAAAAACCTCTTCACATTTCTAAAGTACATGTCTAAAAAAATAATCTTTCAGAATTCATTAAGAGAAATATATAATAAATTACTTTAAAATTAGCTAATTTATGTGAAAGTATAATTTAATATATTATGTTGTTCCATGAGTTAGTCATTAGTCATTGGTAAGAAGTTTCAAAAATAGGCCATGTGAGGAATGGTTGAAAGGAAATCTGAGTCCAGAGAAAAGATGATTCAACATAAAAGAAAGAAAATATAAGAGCTCTCCTCCCATCCCTGGAGGGCTACTGACGGGGAAGAGTCCAAATGTTAAGTTTGGGAATGGAATTATAAGGCAGGATTTCCATCAAATATGTGGAACAATTGACTAGTTCTACAGCTGTCCAAAAATTATGGAATGCGCTGCTTCAAAGAGTCATAAGGATTTCCAAGACAAACAGTAGGATGAGTGTCCCTTACGATTAGCCTGTCCCTGAAGCCCACTAATGTGTTTTTTTAATTTTTTTTTAATGTTTATTTCTGAGACAGAGAGAGACAGAGCATGAGTGGGAGAGGGGCAGAGAGAGAGGGAGACCCAGAATCTGAAGCAGACTCCAGGCTCTGAGCTGTCAGCACAGAGCCCGACACGGGGCTCGAACTCACAAACCGCGAGATCATGACCTGAGCCAAAGTCGGACGCTCAACCAACTGAGCCACCCAGGCACCCCTAATGCGGTTTTTAAATAAACATGTAAAAATCGAAAAAACTCCGTATCTAATTAACACAGAAACTATCAAATCCTCTACTATAGACCTCATTCTCTGACCACAGTAAACTAAAAATAAACAACAAAGAGAGGACAATAATGAAATTCAAATTCAAATTTAAAATTTTTAAATTCATTTAAAATTTTTCAAATAATTGCTTTCAAATTTAAGGTTTTTCTCTTAGGCAACTCTTACATCAAGGAGAAAATCAAAATACAACTGAATATGCTTAGAAAAAAACAAGAATAAAGACTTTGATAAACCAAAGTCTTACTGAAATGAAAATTGATAGTCTTAAACATTTATTTCTCAGTAAGAAGAAAAAAGTAAGTTCATAATTTAAACAACTTAGAAAAACTACAAAATGGACAAAAGGGAACAATAGAAAGGACATCCTAAAGATAAAAGCAGAATTTTTTTTTTACTACAAATAGAAACACTAAAGATAAATCTAAGATGTAGAGCTTTAAAAAGAGAGATAATTAAAAGATCTGCTAGGAAATCTAGAAGAAGATATATATATATATATGTGTATATATGTGTGTATATATACACACATATATACACACACACACACACACACAAATATATATATACAAATTTAAGAATGAGAAAATAACCAGACACAAAAAAATCAAAAGAATTATCACTGCATAGGATTGTACTAATATTCCCAAAAAACACTTGAATAAAATAAATTTCCTAGGAGAATAAAAATTACCAAAACTGACAAAATAAAACAGAGGATGGCAATAAGCAGTCCACCAAAATCAAAGTCAAAGATGAATAATAAACTAGAAAAAAAATGGCAATAGACAAGACAGAACATTAATGTCCCTTATATATAAAGAGCTATTTAAAAAAAAAAAAAGAGCTATTTATAAATTCATATGAAAAAGACAATCTAATTAAAATAAAAGAAAAGCATATTCGACAATCATATGAAAAATGTTTTACCTCACTAGTCATTAAAGACATGCATATTAAAACAATAATAGAATTCTTTTACCAGCAGAATTTTCAATAAATAATATCCATTACTGATAAAAGTGTGAATTTTTACAAACTTTTTGGAGGATAATTAAGCAGTAGCTGTTAACATCTCACATCTGCATATATTTCAGTCTAGCAGTGTGACTTCTGAGGGTTTTATCCCCCAGGAGAACTTTATGCACATATATACATACAACAATGCTCATCAAAATGTTTCAGTGGTGAAAAATTGGCAAATTTTCAGATTTTTAATTGGCAAATATCATCAAAAGTGTTGTGGATAAAATGACAGTACATCCCCCAAATGGAATATTATTGCAGTCTTTAAAAAGAATGAGGTTGCGGGGCGCCTGGGTGGCGCAGTCGGTTAAGCGTCCGACTTCAGCCAGGTCACGATCTCGCGGTCCGTGAGTTCGAGCCCCGCGTCAGGCTCTGGGCTGATGGCTCGGAGCCTGGAGCCTGTTTCCGATTCTGTGTCTCCCTCTCTCTCTGCCCCTCCCCGGTTCATGCTCTGTCTCTCTCTGTCCCAAAAATAAATAAAAAAAAAGTTGAAAAAAAAAAAAAAAAAAAAAAAGAATGAGGTTGTTTATGATACAATGGAACATGGAACAATATCTAAGATACACTGTTAATTTCTTTAAACCTGCAAGTCGTGGAATATTATGGACATGGTAATTTTATTTTAAATTTTTTTTTTAACGTTTTATTTATTTTTGAGACAGAGAGAGACAGCGCATGAACGGGGGAGGGGCAGAGAGAGAGGGAGACACAGAATCGGAAGCAGGCTCCAGGCTCTGAGCCATCAGCCCAGAGCCTGACGCGGGGCTCGAACTCACCGACCGCGAGATCGTGACCCGGGCTGAAGTCGGACGCTTAACCGACTGAGCCACCCGGGCGCCCCCATGGTAATTTTATTTTAATTAATTAATTATTAATTAATTGATTTATTTATTTAGAGAACAAGCAGGGGCAGAGAGAGAAGAAAACAGAGGATCTGAAGTGGGCTCTGTGCTGACAGCAGAGAGCCCAATGTGGGGCTTGAACTCACAAACCATGAGATCATAACCTGAGCCAAAATCAGACATTTAACCAACTGAGCCACCCAAGTGCGTCTAATTTTTAAATAATATCAGAATACACAAATATTCATAGATTCAAATAAAAAAGGCTAAAGGGATATTTACCACACTTTAACAGGGATATTTCCAGAAGGTGACATTACATGAGCCTTGCACTTTATATCTCTTACATTTCTGGTCACTAAATTTTTTTATAACAGTTTCAAAATTACCATTATTATATAATAAAATGTCCTTACTTTAGCTATTGGAAAACATCATAACCTTGTCATTTTCCCAATCTTTTCCATTCAAATACAAATTCTTAAATGAAAAACAAATGTAATCAAGTTTGCCATAACTGGAAGAGTTCAAATGTAGATGAAACAAACATTTGGCACAGATACTACAAAGAAGATCTGAGCACCAAATATAATGTTTGGCTACGTGACCTCTGAATGAGTCCTGTGTTGTTTGCCATTCAACAGTTTTACCATAAAGTTCTTACCAACAAAAGTGGAAAATTTCTGAGTGTCCTTCAAAGCCCTCATACAGTCTTTAACATTCACCACGTTGTCATCTGTAAGAGAGAGAGGGGAGGGGAACAGACAAGAATCCCTGGAAAACGTAATATTAAAAAGCTCATATGAAAATCAAAACCAGCATACAATTTCTTTACTTTACATACAAGATACTTGGGATTCATTTTCACCCACTGTGCCTTGCAATTAACCTTACAAGATTGTAGATACGCTAGTTCTGATTCTACCTGTAAGGCAACTAACCTACTAAGAAAGTTGTAAGTCCAATAACTTTACTTGGTACAAACCAGCAAAGCTAGGTTTTCTATTCACAGAGCTGGAATTTCCAAACTATGTGTTAGTCACTAAATCAAGATCTATCTAAAGAGAGTGGATACCAATGAGCCCACTCCCCCACAAAATTTCTACCTGCTTGCTAAGAGTATTCTCATTAACTGTAAAAAAGGACTTTAAAAGAAAGTCTCCTCTTTAAGGACATTTACAGCAATACAAGCAAATACCTATAGATATTAGCTCAAAGGAGCCCTATTCGCTTGAACAAAAACCTTGCACACTTTCTTCAGTTACTCCTACCCAAAACAAAAAAATGGATAATAATATTTAAATGCTTACCAGAAACAAGATCTGACTGAAGAATTTTCTCTACCTCTTCTTCAGGTGACTTAATCCCAATATTGCCTAGAAAGCTCTCCAAGTTCTTCCCAGATATCATGTCACCTTCAAGCCCATCAAGAGCTAAGACAATGTCTTGTAACTCTAGAAACAGAAAAAAGTGATTCGGTAATTGAACTAACCTCTGACTTAAAAAACAACAGTAGCCATCACTCAAGACTTTTGTCAGTGGTAGTCCATGAGTTATGATCACCTCTTGAATAAGAAATCTCAGTGAAGAATCCAGCCCTCAGGAAATTCTAAGTCCAGCAAAACAATATGCTTGGTCTGCCATGTTTCTTTGGTGCTAATATAAAATTGGCACAACCAAAATGGTTGCTATGGCTGAATTTTTCACTGCAATGACACAAAGTAGTTATTTTAAACTAGAGCTCTAATGGTAGCAAACAAAATTAACTCATCCTGGTGGAAGTGAAATAGATTTCAGAATCATGAGAAATGTAAAATTGTAAACACAAGTATCACAAAGACTCACTCACCTTTTCTTTTCAATTCTACCAAGATCCAGTTGTACTCTGGCATCTGGAATTTTGCTTTATTTCCAGCCCTTTCAAAGGAGGCAGTGTTAAGTACATTCAAATCCTGGCTCCAGGATTTGTGACCTGAAACTATCTGACCTTGAGCAAATTATTACTATTTAACCCCTCTATCAAATTCAGTAGTCTTATATCTAAAATAATTTAATAATACTATCTACCTCACACAGTTAATATGGAGATTAAATATATGATGTATGAAAAACACTTAAAACAACATTAGGTATATAGCAAACACTAAGTGTCATATTAATAGCAATAAAGTTACTATTATTATTATTATTATTATTATTATTAAGCCTTCAGGAATAGCTGCAAACAGTAATCACAGCTTCTTAGTACCTCCGATCCCGCTTCACTTTCTGTCCCCCTAACATCTCAGCGAGGCAACTGCAAATGACAGTCACCTAAAAACCTGTATCAGCTCTGCTTGTTTTACCTAAAGCTTGGTTCCCTTTAAAATATGGTTTCTTTGCACAGACACCTTAAGAGGAGTCTGCTCATCCTCCCATGCTCCACATAGGACCAGGAAGCAGAGAAACACTCCTAAGATTCTGCTGTCTGGCTATTTTAGTTCCACCTTCAATCAAACCTATCCCTCCCCTGAGATTCAGGCCTGTCATTGACCTACACTACCCTCCGGACACCATCATCTACTGACTTTCTGATCACTCTTTCACCTTCTTGGAGGATCTTTGGTCACCCTGCTCATAATCCTCCCTCAGCCCCATTTCCCATTATCATCTGATGACAATAAGAATGACCTTGACCTCTCAACTCCAAAAACTTTCACTTCCTTTCCAAAGTCATCCAGATCAATGGCTATCCTTAATCCTCATCAATACCTAGAACTGCCTGCCCAACCTCTAAAATCTTCAACTACAAGATCAGACACTGACCATAATCCCTTAAAACTGTGTGTATACTGAAGGAAAGCATAGAACTTGATCCACAATATGCCTGTTTTCTCAGCCCCTCCAAGTTTGTCAACAAATAGTCCAGGCACAGTGAACTAACCTTATCAGTCAGTAATGAAGGGAACAGTCTGAGCATATGACAGTCAACCTTGCAAGGAGACTTTTCTAAAAAGAGCAGTTTCAGGCCTGCTATGTTAACACTTTTCTTCCAGGGTGGCCCTTCCTCACTCTTCCCTGTAATTATTGGCCTTTTCTTGCACTGGCTGACAGATTCCAGTGTCAACCCCCAATCATTATGACCAGCTCCCAGATTCAGGTACCTAAACTACACCTTTCTCCTTTTTCACTGTTCTCCTTTCTCAATGGTTTAGTTTCCACTTTTTTTTCCTTCCTCCACATAAAAAGTTATCTGTCCTGAATACCAGTCTTTCTGAACTCTGTTTTCTGATTTCAAAATTAACTACCATTTACCAAGTATATAGTATGTGCCTAATAATTAGATTATGTGCTTTATATGTGTTTTTGCAGTTGATCCTGACAACTCTAGGAGAAACGTGATTTTATTAGCTTCCTTGTTTTAAAGATGAGGAAACCAGAATGACCTACAGAGACTACCCAGCTGGTAAGTCAAAAACCCACAAACCACCATGTATCAAACTCCATAGCCCATGTTCTTTTCTACCTGTATGCATTGTTTCCTATAGCACGGCTAATCTATTTCACTATACTATATTGATGCTAATTATGTTACGTGACCCAGGTAACATATTTATATGTCAACAGGGAATTATTAAGTACTTTTCTTAACCTAAAAGAGAAACAATGATGTTAAAAATTTTATACCAGGGCAGAGTGGTTATGAAAAATCTGAAAAGTATCTATCTACTTCTTTACACCCAGAAATGACTCCGCTTCCGTTTTCCTAAACATATACCTATGTTGTTATTCTTCTCCTGACAGCGCTCATTGACCAAACAGTCATTTGAATGTTATTCAAATAAATTACCAGTGATAATTAAGTTTTAAACTTATTTTCCCAATAGAAAAGTACACAAACTCCATGAGTATGATCTCCATTGGTTTTAGGTCTATGATTTAACTTTTAAGCAAAAATGGAAGTCAAGTGGTAGGAAATAGCCATGGTACCAAAATGCACATGGTCACTCTTGTATGTTAACAAAATCCAAAGAAAGGAACATGAGGAATGTCTACTAAAGGAAGAGGTAGAAGATTTCTGAGAAATTCTATAATATATAAGCCTTTACACAGGGTAGAGTCCTAAGTCTGAGGCTAAAAATGGTATAGAAAATTTTCATATCTGAAAAATTGTAAAGCTAGTATCTGACTTTACATAAAGTCCAGAACAAAACACACACACACACACACACACACACACACACACACACACACAAATAACAACAACAAAAAAAGGGATTTAAAATAGGTTACACAGGCCCCATTCCAGAAAAAGGCATTTTTCTTTCATCATGGATGCTGCCAACTTTTAATCAAAATCAAGTTTTGCCTGCCTTAAAACAGATCAATGCCAACATGGTAAGCAGAAATTAACAGAACTAGAAATTCTAAAAAACAAAACACAAAGACATCCATTCAATAAAAGTAAATTTAACAGTCACAAATAATTTACTAGTTACCTTTTAACCTGGAGGCATCACGAATATCCTTTACCACTTGTCCAAATTCTTCTATTTGTACTTCATCATCTTCTGCAAGAAAAACATTTTTTTTCAGTTTATTTATTTATTTTGAGAGGGGGGGGGAGGGGAAGAGAGAGAGGGAGAGAGAGAATCCCAAGCAGGCTCCATCCTGTCAGCACAGAGCCAGACAAGGGGCTCGAGTCAATCAGATTCTCTATCCCAGCCCCTTGGACTCTGGGGCTGAGACTAGCCAGTCTCCGTGACTGCTCAGAACATTAGCCCGTTAACTTGGGGGCAGCCACAGTCTGTCCTCTGGAATGGGGAGCAGAATATACTGCTCTACAAAGAAAGTAGTGAAGGAAATGCACGAGGAGGCAGAAACTTGTCAGGAAAGCCACACTGACAGTTCCCAGCTCCGCCTCCGTTCTCTTCCAGAGAAGAGACCCCTTGGGTAAGCTCGGTGAGACACCTTGTCCCCTCCGAAGCCATCTCCCTCAGCTAACTCAAGTTCCTTTGCTACTGTGTCCAAAACAGTTTTAATACAACATCAGAGAAAGACCCAGATCCCAAGTCTTGTAAGTCCCAGTTCCAAGCCCGCCGCTCTCCCACATTTTTCTAGATGGTTAGAAGGGGTGGAGTCCTTGCCTCCTGTCCCCTCCTGTCACTACATCCTTCTTGGGGCTCTGCCTGCTGACTTAGTCCCACAGTGACCTCCTCACCAGTTCTTCATTCCCCCTGCTCCAGACACAATCTTTTTCACACAGTTGATGGTTGAGAGAAGATCGGGGCTCAGCAGTTCTGAAGGGGAGACAGAGAATACCTGTGAGAACACAGAGGACAGTCCCAGAGACTGAGGCACACACCGGCTCTCCCCGCCCCCCGGGGGCTGAGTCCTTCCAGATTAGGCAAGGGCTCCCTCCCAGAGGCCCATGGAGATATCCCTACAATGGCTGCTAGAGGTCAAGGGTGGCTAGGGGTGGGGGCAGGAGGGGCAGGAGTAAATGTATGTTTACTACCACACATCCTAGCTAGGGTACATGCTGGTTCGCGCCACGTTTGAGGGTTTCTAGGGAAAGGAAATGTCAAAACAGGCAGCACAGAGGCCGAGGTAAACCTTGCCTAATGAGAGAGGCTCTTCAGGTGAAGAGTGCAGGGATGTTGATCAGAGTACGAAAGAGGGAGTAAGGGGCAAAGTCATGGACCTGTGGAGCCTCCACGAGTGGCTCTGAGGTGGGGAGTTTGCCCTTGGCCTCGAATCAATCAGGCCATTGACCAAAGTCAGGACTTGATGGTTAGAGCTGAGCCTTCAGGGCCACCAGTCTGGCATTCAGCACTGGTTCTATGAGCCTCAGTTTGCTCGTCTGTAAAGCGGGGATCATAATAGTTTCCACCGCATGAGAAGCTGGCATGTGAAGTGCTCAGCATACAACACACTCTCGCTAAATGTTGGCCGCTGCTGTCCTCTGTTACTGGGTGTGCAGAGCCTTTCTGGAGCCTGCACCCCGGAGAATCTCCTAACCGGAGGGGCATCGTAGCCACTAGTGAAATCCTCTGCTCAGCAAAGGCACTCCTGGGTGCATTCCCAGGCTTGGAGTGGGACGAGAAGTCCTGTGAGTAGACCCCACTCATCCTCTCCCCTCTCCCACCCTGAGACCCCGGCCAGACCTTTGCAGTCCTCGTGGCAAATGTTTTCCGAGTGACTCTTGTGATCATTGCACCAATAGTGGCTGTTGATCTGGAAGACGCCATAGTCGAAGCTGCCGTCTGCATTTTCATTTACCTTTGATAGGTTGAAGTTGCTCTCCACAAAAGCCAGGCACAGCCCTTAGAACAGGGAGAAGAAGGTTTTTAGAGGGCTCTGAACTGAGGGACAAAGGACACGGAGGAGAAAGGGAGACGGGGAAGCAGAAGAAAGGAACAAGGCCTAAGAGGCTAGACGGGGCGAGCTGGCCGGAAACACCCATTAGCTTCTCTCCTCGCCCTTCGGTCCATCCACCTGCCCCTCAGTACAACCGCTCATCATCCCGCTGTCCATCCGCATCTCCTGCACTTGATGATCGCCTACTGTGTGCCATGACCCGTGCAAAGCCCAGTGAGGGACATTCAGCTGGGGCAAAGGCAGCTGGTGCCTTCAGCAAGAACGAAGACGCACCCCTTAAAGGACCACAAGACAAGATAAAACGAGAAGGACGGCACAAGACAGGTGTGTGCAAAATCTGGGCAAAAGGAAGCTAGCCCCACCAGGGAGGAGGACGAAGCCTTTGCACTGCCTGCTCCCTCTGCCTGGAATGCTCTTCCCCAGACATTTGGGTGACCCGGTCCTTTGCCTCATTCAGTGCTGCTCAATGTCACCTCCTCAGAGAGGTATTCCTTGACTTCCCCTTCAAGGACAAGGTTACCTCTCACTCCCCTGGCTTTATTCTGCTGCATAACATTTATCACCACCAGGAAGTGCTTCATATGTTTGTGTGTTTGTTTGGGACTCGCCTCTCCCCCTAGAATGCGAACACTGTGAAGGAAGGGGCTTTGTTGATGTCTCTGTCCCCAGCCCCTAAAATAGTTCCCGGTACATAGTAAGTGCTCAGTTAATAATATTCAGTGGAAGGAATATAGAATGTTGGGAGGGGCTTCTCGGGGAGGGCTGCTTTTTGAACTTGGCTTCGAAAGATGAATGATGGAAAGATGGCCACATAGGAGGTGACCAGGAGCAGAAGAGGAATGGGGGGGCGGGAGTGTGAGAAAGCAGCACTCACAGTCACTCAGGGAGTAGCCCTCAAACCTATCCAGATCCTCCTTGTGCAGCACTCTGGCCAAGTCACAGCGACTGATGAGCTTGGCCTCATTTATGGCAACGAGGCAGCTGACCAAGGACATGAGTAGCATCCTCATCATCTTCGGAGGGGAGAAGGTGCAGCTGAGGGCCTGTGGTCCCGAGGATCTCCCAGACGTGCTGCTGGTCTCCTCTGAGCACCTGAGGAATCTGGAGACAGCAGCCAAATGTCCCGGCTCACTCACGGCTCCCCGCCTGGCTATTTCTCTTTCCTCTCACCATTTTATACTTTCTTTTACTACAGAAACTTTCAAACATTTACAAAATAAGAGAGAATAATATCATGAATCTCCATGTAGCCACTGCCCAGCGTCAACAGTGAAAAACCGAGGCTGATCTCCTTTCATCTATAGGTTTTCTCCTGTTTTAGCCATTCTCACTCTTGTAAAGGACACCTGGCTATGGGCAGCATTTGGGTACAGGGGTGGGGAGTGAGGCTGGCAAAGGAGACTGATGAGCACTGGACTTTACTGGTACTTGCGTGTGTGGGTTTGAACATGTGCTCTCGTAGGAAGGGCCAGGCCACTGGGTGTTGGTCTGCCCTCAACCCCACGCTCCCAGACGCATGATATGTGACTTTTCCCAAGGGTATACCCTGCCATGTGCAATTCCTGAGAGGCTGTCTTATAAGCTCTACACCTTTGTTTCCACTCAAAACTGGGGTCACTCAAGTAAAAGTGACCTTGTTGAAGAAATAAACTTCACTTTCACACTCTGTGTGTGTGTGTGTGTGTGTGTAGGGGGAGGTGCAAGGGGCGGGGACTCTGGATTCACATCGCCTGCTTTCAAAGGTTGGGCTGCAGTGTGACCTTGGGCAATATACTTTACCTCTCCGGGCCTCATTTGTAAAAGGAAGATATGCCAGTACCCACTTACTAGGGTTGTCATGATGATTAAATGAAATGATAAATGCCTAAATCTTGGTTTTGCATTCCCCCCCAAAATAGGAAGCAAGACTTCTGGGACAAAGGTTGATTCCTAGGCTGGAGTTAGGAAAGAGTATAAAATAAGTCTGAATTATCTTGTGCTAGAAAGTAAGAAAGTGCTCAAAATATGGATTGGGGCACGTCAAATGGACATGAGAGCCAGCTCAGAGGGGCACCCGCTGGCCAAATCTGGAACACTTTCTTGGTAACAGCTTTATTGAGATAAAATTCACAGTACATAATTCACATACCGCACAATCACTTAATTTAAAGCGTGCAGCTCAATAGTGTGTTTGCAGAGCCGTGCGACTATGATCGCGGTCAATTTTAAAACATTTTCATCAACCCAACAGGAAACCCCATACCCATTAGCTGTCACTAATCCACCCCTCCTCCAACCCCTGCCCACCACAAGCCTACTTTCCATTTCTCTAGATTTACCTAACCTGGACACTGCACACAAATAGTCACACCATAGGTGGCCTTTGAGCCCGGCTTCTTTCGCTTAACAATGTTTTCAAGATTTATTCATGTTGTGGCAGCCACTGGGATCTCATTCCTTGTGATGAATCCTTCTTTTGTCTCTCTATTGATCGTTTTATAGACTTTTGGGCTACTTTGGGGCTATTATGAATGACGGTGCTGTGAACATTCACGCACAAGTGTTTGTGTGGACAAATGTTTTCATTCCTTCGGGCATATACGCCAGGGAA
Organism: Panthera onca; assembly: GCF_046562875.1. Taxonomy (NCBI): domain Eukaryota; kingdom Metazoa; phylum Chordata; class Mammalia; order Carnivora; family Felidae; genus Panthera; species Panthera onca. The sequence goes on from NW_027675820.1 coordinate 721,106, forward strand.
TGGAACTGCTGAGCCATAGAGTAACTTCAAGTTTCAACTTTGGAGCAACTGCCTGACTTCAAAGTGGCTGTACCATTTTACATTGCCATCGGCTTTTCCACATCCTTACCAACACTGGTTACTTTAAAAAAAAAAAAATTATAAAGTTTATTTAGTTATTTTGAGAGAGAGAGAGAGAGAGAGAGAGAGAGGGTGCACAAAAGCTAGGGAGGGGCAGAGAGAGAGGGAGAGAGGGAGAATCCCAAGCAGGCTCCTCACTGTCAACGCAGAGCCCAATGCGGGGCTTGAGCCCACAGACTGTGAGATCATGACCTGAGCTGATATCAAGAGGCTCAACTGACTGAGTCACCCAGGTGCCCCAACGCTTGTTTGTTTTTTTAATTCAATTTACTCTTTTTTTTTAAGTAGGTTCTGCCCATGACCCTGATGTTGAGAGTCACCATGCTCTATACCAACTGAGCCCACCAGCACCCCCCCCCACTAACACTTGCTATTAACTGTCTTTCTGATCAAAGCTCTCCTAATGGGTGCCAAGTCGTACACATGATGGTTTGGATCTGCATTTTCCTGGTGGCTAATGACGCTGAGCATCTTTCTATGTGCTCTTTGGCCATTTGCATATCTTTGGGGAAATTCAGTATTCAGATCTTTTGCCCATTTTCTAGTTGGGTTATTTGTCCTTCTTTATTGAGTTGTAAAAATTCTTTATCAGATGGGAATGCAAGCTGGTGCAGCCACTCTGGAAAACAGGATGGGGGTTCCTCAAAAAACTAAAAATAGAACTACCCTACAACCCAGCAATTGCACTACTAGGCATTTATCCACGGGATACAGGTGTGCTGTTTTGAAGGGACACATGCACCCCCATGTTTATAGCAGCACTATCAACAATAGCTGAAGTATGAAAAGAGCCCAAATGCCCATCGATGGATGAATGGATAAAGAAGGTGTGGTATATATATACAATGAAGTGTTACTCGGCAATCAAAAAGAATGAAATCTTGCCATTTGCAACTATGTGGATGGAACTGGAGGGTATTATGCTAAGTGAAATTAGTCAGAGAAAGACAAACATCATATGACTTCACTCATATGAGGACTTTAAGAGACAAAACAGATGAACATAAGGGAAGGGAAACAAAAATAATATAAAAACAGGGAGGGGGACAAAACAGAAGAGACTCATAAATATAGAGAGCAAACAGAGGGTTACTGGAGGGGGTGTGGGAGGGGGGATGGGCTAAATGGGTAAGGGGCACTAAGGAATCTACTCCTGAAATCATTGTTGCACTAGATGCTAACTAATTTGCATGTAACTCTTAACAAATAAAAAATAAAATTAAAAACAATAAATTAAAAAAAATAAAAAATAAAAAATTCTTTATGAGATACATGGCTTGCAAATATTTTCTCGCATTCTGTGGGTTGCCTTTCACTTTCTTGATGGTATTCTTAGAAACAAAAGAATTCAATGATGATGAAGACTGTTTTCTCTATCTTTTCTTTTGTTGCTTACGCTTTTGGTATCGTAGCTACAGAATTAATACAGAATGGTTTCTAAGGTAGTCTGGGACAGTTTGGCCATCGACACAAATAAAGATAGTGACAGGGGAGCTTGGCCGGCTCAGTTGGTGGAGCGAGCGACTCTTGGTTTCAGGGTCATGAGTTAGCACCCCACCTTGGGCCTAGAGCGTCTTTGAAAAAAATAAGGATAGGGACAGATTATAATCTAGTGAAAGAGATAGGAATCCCTGAGTCCTTAATAGTAATAAATAGACAAACAGATACATAACGGGGATGGGGTTGGAGCTCTTCCTGACAATAAGATGGTGAGTGATAAACGTGGAGGTGGTCATGAGGTTGGAAAATCATCACTCTGCAGCCATCATAGATTAGTTTGGGCAAGAATCATCAATGGATATTAAATCTAAGGTGGTGGGAAGCTTGGTGAAGAACTGGATGGGGCACCTGGGCTGGCTCAGTCGGTTAAGCATCCAACTTCGGCTCAGGTCATGATCTCGTGGTTCATGGGTTCAGGCCCAGCATCGGGCTCTGTGCTGACAGCTTGGAGCCTGGAGCCTGCTTTGGGTTCTGTGTCTCCCTCTCTCTCTCCCCCTCTGCCGCTCACACTCTGTCTCTCTCTCTCTCTCTCAAAAATAAATAAACATTGGGAAAAAAAAACTATCAATGCCATGAAAACACAGAATGGGGCTATTTCTGTCACCGTGTGCATGTGTGTGTGTGTGGTGGGTGTGTGCATGCGTATCTTTCCCCTGAAAGCAGGTGTATGTTCCTGAGAGCAAAGGCCTAGGTTCCTCCACCCACAGGCTGCTGCTTGGGCAAGATGGCTGCCCTAATGGCCTTGTTTCCTCACAGATGTCTTCTAAGCTCACTCCGTACCAGCCCGACTCTTGATTTTGGCTTGGGTCATGATCTCACAGTTCCTGGGATCAAGCTCTGCATCACGCTCTGCACTGACAGCGAGGGGCCTGCTTGGGATTCTCTCTCTCTCCCCCCGCCTCTCTCTCTGCCCTTCCCCCACTCATGCTCGCTTGCTGTCTCTCTCTCTCTCTCTCTCTCAAAACAAGTAAATAAACTTGAAAAAAAAGTTTATCATGTTCTACCTATTAGATGAGCAAATATCCAAAAGTTTGATAATACCTTCTGCCTACAAGGCCGAGGGGGCACAGGTACATTCCTGACAGAGTGTAAACAGGCGATTATCTATGAAAATTGTAGATTCATTTATCCTTTGCCTCAGCAATTCTGTTTCTGGGACTTTACTGAACAGAGATAGTTGCATAGAATTCAAAGATCACATACACACGGTTATTTACAGAAAGAGTGAACTCCAGTGTCCAGGAAATACAGGGCTGGTCAAATAAACTAAGGTACATTCATACAATGGAAACACATGCCATAGGGGGGAAAAAAAATTAAGAAACTGATATGAAGCTCCAAAACAAAAATCCTGATCTCTTCTAAGACAAGGTATCAAACAGTATATTTATAATAGCTTTGTGGGGATGGGGCAGAGATAAGAAATATAAAAGACATTTAAAAGTCTATTACAGATCTATTAACAGATATTAACAGTTATTAACAGATCTATTCATATCTGTTAGATGCATTTAGAAACATCAGAAAAAGACATGTAAAGGGGGTGCCTGGGTGGCTCGGTCAGTTAAATGTCTGACTTCAGCCTAGCTCATGATCTCACGGTTCGTGAGTTCGAGCCCCACGTTGGGCTCTCTGCTGTCAGCACAGAATCTGCTTCAGATCCTCTGTCCCCCTTTCTCACTGCCCCTCCCCTGCTCATTCTCTCTCTCAAAAATAAATAAATAAACTTTAAAGAAAAGAAAAAGAAAGATGTAAGGAATTAATAATTATGGTTACAAAGGTGGAGAAGACGTTTCACTGTAGGTAGACTTTTTTTTCTTACCATAAAAATAAATCTATTAAAAAATGAGTGTTTAAAAAGGGCCTGAACGAAGAAGGCTCTGCTGGGGTGAGCATGGTACAACATAGAGAGATGGTGACTCACTACCTTGTACACCTGAGACTAATGTAACACCGTGTGTCAACAATACTCAAATAGAAAAAAGTTCTTTTAAAGAGACAGCTCTGCCCAGCGTCCCTTCTCTAGTCAAGTTCATTGCTCCCTGTGCTCTTCCTCCACTCACTCGCTTGGCCCCTTTTGTGCACCACCTCCTCCAGGCCTCATTCAGGGTCTGTGTCCTTCAGAGGCCTTCTGGGAGGTCGCAGCGGAGCACCCAGACGCGCTGGGCTTCACTGCGTCTTTTGGAAGTTGTATATCTAACTCCGAACCGTTGGTTTCCGCCCTAGAGGCAATAATATTTTACACGAAGCCTCAGAGAAATTAGGTAACTGGTCGAAGATCAGCCAGGGGCAGAGCTGGAGCCTGATTCAGCTCGAGCCCTCCCTGAATCCATTCTCCTCGCTGCCCCATGTTGCCTCCAGTTACAAGTCCCAGCAACTCCAGTCCCTGAGGAAGAGCCACGATCCCCTTTTCCTTTATGCCCTTAGAGAGGTCAATGCTCAGTGACAGGCAATCACATGCTATAGGGAGGGAGAGAAAGAGGAAGAGGAGAAGGAAGGAAGGCAGGGGGAGGAGAGGAGTGGGGGAAGGACACTCACTCTTGCAGAGACGGGTCTGAATCATCGGCATTTGCTGTCCCCAGGTCGGAGTCGTAGGACATGGGCTCCTCGGAACGGTCTGGACTCTTGGAGCCATTCTCTTGGAGTAGGCAGCTATCAGAGTTTAGGCTGCAAGACAGCTGGGATGAACCGGCGGTGTCCAGGCTGAGGGAGGAGGCCGTGAGCTTCCGGTTCCGTCGGATCTTATGGCCTGAGTGCTGGACTTCGATGTCCTCCGAGCCTGAGGAATGGGAAATTGAATCCAGAGACTCTTTCCGCTGTAGTTCTGTCCCAGAGGTGGTGAGGGGGTCGAGCTCAGAGAGCGGGCAAAGCCCAGAGAGAGCCAGCGGGGTGAGCGTCCACTCGTTTAAGATGGCGGACTTGTAGGAGGGCTCGAAGGATAAGGACGTCAGTCCCTGCAGGAAGCTGAGGAGGAACTCGCCCTCCTCGGCGTCTCGAAGCAGGGCTGTGGGCTGATAGTACTCGCACAGGCGGGCGGGCTCCTGGAGGAGCAGCTTCAGGTAGCACTCCATCAGGCCGTCATTGAGGGCCAGCCTCAGCCAGGCCCGGCAGCGGCCCACGTCCGTGCTGACAAAGATCAGGTGCTCCAATTCCGAGACGATGTGCCTGGGGGTGGAGAGGACAGGCTTGTTTCAAGAAGTGAGTTCAGATCACAGAGGATCATTTTATCCACTGGTGAGCAGGAGCCAGTAATAACGACTGCAAGTATATACAGGCTTGGGAAAATATCTCAGATAGCAGTGTTCTACAGGGAATTGAGAAATATTTAGCTACAACTCCCCACTTTTTCAAGGTTACTGTCATGCAGGATAATTGCCATTTTAGTTTCAACTCCCCAGGCGCCCTTGACATCACCTGCTCATCCGGCATACATGTGATGAGCCCCTAAGTGCCAGGTCTTTGGAGCTGTGAAGATACAGGATACAGACATGGTCCTGCCCTCAGTCCAGGTTACTACCTTTCAAGGGCACACGGAAGTGAACCCTGTTGTCAGTAGAGCTGGGGTGGGGGGAAGGCAATCACTTCCAGGTTGCAGTAAGGACAATGCCTTAGGCAAGGCATTGCGGGATTAGGCATAGGGATTAGGCACAGGCAAGGCATTGAGCTGGGCCTTGAGCGATTTCAAGCCGCAAAGATGGAAGGGGAACCTCAGGCACCAAGGACTGACAGAGAAAAGGCACCAAGGGTAGGGAAGCAGCAGCTGTGTAACAGGAGTGGTGAGCACTCCCGTTACAGCACGGGGAGGAGGAGGAGTGGCTGATTGGGTTGCAAAGTCAGGTGATGCAGGGTCTTGAGCATCCAACCGGTGAGGCAAGGTGGGGCAAGGGTCCCCACACCTGGCTGTGCGTCAGAATCACCTGGGAACCTGGTCAGGATACAGATTCCGGGGCCCCAACGAAGTGAATGGAACTCCAGGCTAGCACTGGGGAGCCTGAGAGTTTTTACACCGGGAAATGACTTGACCGCAGTCGCGCAGACTTCTGGGTGGGCTGCTCGGGATAAGATCATGTACCCAACTCAGTTCCCGAACCCTTGGTCTGATGTAAATGCCCTTCCTCTGACCATCACAGTGCCCTGAGCACGTCTCGCCCATAGGAGTGCGTGCTCCACAGGGCTCAGGGAATGAGCTCGGGTTAGCTTAAGCTCAATAAATGTTGACCAGCTGCCTGACCTAAGGACAGACACAATGAGATAAGGGGGACAATCAGAAAGCCACTGCCACCTAGGAGTGAGGTAAGAACCTGAGATAGGGCGGTGGCAGTCAGCATGAAAAGGAAGATACAGACTGACAAGGCACCTTCAGGCTGAAGGTGGCATTTAATAGCCCTTAGAGGCAACGTGCCAGCAGCTGCTTGCTCCAAAGCCCAGGCAGTTAGGGCCAGGGCCGCAGAGGCAAACGTCCCAGGGTGGATATTCAGATGATCTGGATTCCACGTCTTTAAAAAATGCCATAGCCTGTTAGGATATAATACTTAGCATAGAGATGTTCAAACATTCCAAGGCAGGGTCAGCAAACCTCTTCTGTTAAGGGCCACTTAGTAAAGATTTTAGGCTTTGCAGGCCACACATTCTCTGTTCCAACTACCTAACTTTGCCACGGTGTGGCAAAAAGGCGGCTCCTGCTAAAGGCGACCAGCCAGGGGCCTGAGCAGCCCCAGGCCATTGCCTGTGCGCTGAGGGGCTCTTGAGGCTTGGTCTAACAATAACCCCTATCTCACCCATCTCCATTCTAGAACACAGAGCATCTCTGCTGCTTTCCCATATAGCTGTAGAGGGAGAGCCCAGGGTCACCCACACTGAAGCTCCTCCCCAAAGCAAAGCCTCCCCTGCTGATCTCACTTGTGGGTGACAGCTTTCAGGAGGGGCCAGAAGACAGGCTGAGGCAGAGGCTTCTGGTGGGCGCTCTTCTTCCTTTTCCCTCCGGCCTCGGCTCGGATGTGCTTGGCATGCAGGCCGTGGATAAATACGGCCTCCAGGGCACTGCACATGGTGTTGGCATCTCCGTCTTCGCTAGTGACCACTGTGTCCGAGGACACGTACTGCTTCTGCAACGCCTTCACAGATCCCACTAGCTTCTTCTTGATGACCTAGTCGGTGTCAGACATAACACAGGCCTTTAGAAGATCCTGCGGTGACCCCTGGAAGGTAAGTGCTTATCACCAAATACACGCACACCCACACACGTGCTCACGTCTACCTGTGGGTGTGTATACAGCAAAACTAGCACAAGCTAATCATAGAAAACAAAGATGGGCGCCTGGGTGGCTCAGTCGGTTGAGCGTCCGACTTCGGCTCAGGTCGTGATCTCACGGTTCATGGGTTCGAGCCCCACGTCGGGCTCTGTGCTGCCAGCTCAGAGCCTGGAGCCTGCTTTGGATTCTGTGCCTCCCTCTCTCTCTGCCCCTCCCCCACTTGCACACGCACGCACGCTCTCTCTTTCTCTCAAAAATAAATAAACGTTGGAAAAAATTTTAAAAAAAGAAAGAAAACAGAGACAAAGCATAGAGGAGAAAAGGAAAATTACGTACTTATACCACCCAGAGATAGTTATTTTTTTGCAAAGATATTTGTATATTTTTCTTTTGTTTTGCTTTTTAAACCGAACTTCAGTGATTTGATAGCCATAGAAATCTTGTGTTTAAATACCGGCTCCATCATAGTTACAGGTGTGGGAGCCTGGGTGATCCATCTAGGGCAGGGGTGAAGCTTTCCACCTTGTTTAGGGGTCTACGATTCCATGAAGAGGCAACAAGTGCCACTTTAGAACCATAAAAACACCAAGAAAACAGGAGCATGGTCCACATTAAGAAAGATCGTAGGGGGGCGCCTGGGTGGCGCAGTCGGTTAAGCATCCGACTTCAGCCAGGTCACGATCTCGCGGTCTGTGAGTTCGAGCCCCGCGTCGGGCTCTAGGCTGATGCCTCGGAGCCTGGAGCCTGTTTCCGATTCTGTGTCTCCCTCTCTCTCTGCCCCTCCCCCGTTCATGCTCTGTCTCACTCTGTCCCAAAAATAAATAAAAAACGTTGAAAAAAAAAAAATTCAAAAAAAAAAAAAAGATCCTAGGGGCACCTGGGCGGCTCAGTCAGTTAAGCATCTGACTCTTGATTTCAGCTCAGGTCATGATCTCACGGTTTTTGAGTTTGAGCTCCGTATCTGGCTCTGTGCTGACAGTGTGGAGCCTGCTTGAGATTCTCTCTCTCTCTCTCTCTCTCTCTCTCTCTCTCTCCCTCTCTCTGCCCCTCCTCTGCTCATGCTCACTCTCCCTTTCAAAATAAATAAAATAAACGTTATTTATTTAAAAATATCTTTTTAATGTTTATTTTTGAGAGAGAGAGAGAGAGAGAGAGAGAGACAAAGTATGAGGAGGGGGGAGGGGCAGAGAGAGAGGAAGACACAGAATCCGAAGCAGGCTCCAGGCTCTGAGCTGTCAGCACAGAGCCTGATGCAGGGCTCAAACCCACGAGCCGTGAGATCATGACCTGAGCTGAAATAGGACGCTTAACTGACTGAGCCACCCAGGCGCCCCTAAAATAAATAAATAAACTTTAAAAAGAAAGAAAGAAAAAAGGAAAGATCCTTGACCTGGCAGTCAGAGGCAGATGTTAGTCTCAGCTCTGTTGGTCAACAGCTGGGTCACTACAGACATTTCACTTAACCTCACTGAGCTTAATTTCCTCATCTGTTAAACGGAACGAATACTTCCTGACCTACAGCACAGGAGTTGGGGGGCGGGGGGATTACTCTGAGGGCAGGACTTGCTTTTTTTTTTCATTCTTGCATCCTCAACACTTGGCTTGGTTCCTGACACATGTAAGTATTCCGTTAAGGTCTGTTACATAAATCAATTATAAAATACATATATGTAAAATCCTTTGGAAAGATAAAGACAGTTCTGTCATAGTATAAGCATGTCAAAATTACCTATGTGTTTTGGAAAAGGATTGGGAGGGAATACAGAAAACCTGGTTTGAACTGTTAGCTGATAGGATTATGGATAAATATTTTACTGTTTTATTTTTATCTTAGCCCAAACAGTTCATGTTAATGTTCTTTGAAAAGTCGAATGTTCTTTTTTTTTTAAAAAAAAAAATTTTTTTTTTTTAATGTTTATGTATTTTTGAGACAGAGAGAGACAGAGCATGAACGGGGGAGGGTCAGAGAGAGAGGGAGACACAGAATCTGAAACAGGCTCCAGGCTCTGAGCGGTCAGCACAGGGCCCGACGCGGGGCTCGAACTCACGGACCGTGAGATCATGACCTGAGCCGAAGTCGGACGCTCCATCAACTGAGCCACCCAGGAGCCCCTGTTTTTTTTTTTTTTTTTCTTTATAACAGCTTTAATGAGACACAATTTACATTGCCTAAAATTCACTCATTTAAACTATACAGTTCAGTGATTTTTGGTATGTTCACAGAATAGTGAAACTACAGCCACTACCTAATTTTAGGACATTTTCATTGTCTCAAAAAGGAACACTGTGCCCATGAGCAGTCACTCCTCTCTAGTCCCCTCTCCCTCAACCCCTAGCAACTACTAATCTACTTTCTGTCTTTATGGATTTGCCAATTCTGGACATTTTGTGTAAATGAAGTCATACAGTATGCAGTCTTTTGATGTTAGACATCTTTTCATATGACTTATGGGTCATATACTTCTTTTATTGTTTGCTTATTTGACTGGAGAGAGAGAGAGAGAGAGAGAGAGAGAGAGAGGCAAAGAGAGAGGAGGACAGAGGATTCAAAGTGGGCTAGGGAGTGACAGCAGCAAACTCCCAAATCGTGAGATCATGACCTGAGCCAAATGGACGCTCAACCGTCTGAGGCACCCAGGCCACCCTAATGCCCTCTTTTCTTTTTTTTAATGTTTATTTATTTTTGAGAGACAGAGAGAGACAGCATGGGAGGGAGAGGGCAGAGAGAGAGAGGGAGACCCAGAATATGAAGCAGCCTCCAGGCACTGAGCTGGCAGCACAGAGCCCGATGCGGGCCTCCAGCCCATGAGCCGTGAGATCATGACCTGAGCCGAAGTCGGATGCTCAACCGACTGAGCCACCCAGCTGCCCCTTCTTTTAATGTTTACTTATTTTTGAGAGAGAGAGAGAGAGAAAGAGAGAGGGAGAGAGAGGGAGAGAGAGAGAGAGAATGTGCATACATGTATGTGCCTGTGGGGGAGGGGGCAGAGACAGAGCGGACCGAGGATCCAAAGCAGGCTCTGCTCTGACAGCAGAGAGCCCAATGCAGGGCTTGACCTCACAAACTGCAAGACCATGAGCCGCTTACGATCATGACGCTTAACCGTGTGAGCCACCCAGGCGCCCCATATGTATGACTTCCTTTGAGAAATCCTTGGTCTTCAGGCAGCCCCTATTAAAATCCGTTGTTTTTTATCAATTCCCATTCTATCACCAATAAGATGTTCTAGAAAGGGCAGGGTCTCCTCAGAGCCTGCTTCTGCTATAACTCTTTCTCAGCCCGAAGCCTCGCTTTCCAGACAGTACTCATTCATTTCAAAGTGAGGAAGACCAATGACATGGCTGTCCCGTGCCCCCTTCCCCACCCTTGAGCCTCTCCGACTGCCTACCGGGATGGCAGCCCGGGGGTCCAGTCCATTCTCCACCACCGAGAGCATTTCCGCTCACACTGCAGCTCCCTCGGAGAATCACATGACACCTGCAGAGACAGACGGCGCGGCCAGATGAGCAGGTTCCAGCTCACCACCCCCAGCCAATTCTCCCCCTCCCCCCAGCAGGCAGCGGGTCAGCCCATCTTCCTCAAACTGCAATGCAAAGGCCTCTGAATTCAAAAGTAAAAGCCAAGAGTGGATTTTAAGGAAGGAAACAAGGGAAGAGAAGAAATCTGAGGGCTCGAATCTCAGGAGGTGGGGAATCCTATGTGCCGTGGGTGGGTCCACCCTAATCAGGGCATGGAGAGGCCTCTGTATGCCACACCAAACGCTGGCACAAAAAAGCAGGGAATGAGGGGCCGATTTGGATACAGAACTAAGGGTGCGAGGGGGATGCTGCCGCTGGAGGTGCCAAGAGCCCACGTGGACCAGGAAGCAGGGGCTCACAATTCACATTCGGAGCCTCTGACTCCTGTGCCAGCCCGATGTCTGCCAGCTCGGCAGGGACAAGCACAACTGAAGGAAGTTTCCAAAGGGAGGGCCTCTTGCTACATAGCTGCTTCCCCTCCAGGCACGAGGGTCCAGCTGGAGCAGCACAGGGACACGCCTAAAGGGAAACAACACGGGTTCGAATCTCAATTTGCCACTAACCACTTAGGCATGCTAGGTGGGGCACCACGGCAGACGTCTCAAACGGAGGTTATGAATGTGGAAAACGCCCAGCACAGTGCCTGACGGTACTAAGGATAAATGGTATCTATTACCCCGGTTGGATGTGGCCAAGCCTTATAGGCAAAGGCCACTGTCTGAATGAGTCCGCTCAACTACCTGAAGTCAGTACACAGGTAAATCCCTCAGGGCACTGGCTTCCCCCCCACCCCCCCGGGGGTGGCTTAGGTGGGGGGGGGGGGGGGCTCAACCTGAGCCTCGGGGGGTGGCTGTTGGCTCGCCTGGACCGCCCCAGCCACTTGGACGGACCAGGATTGGGCAGGCACATTCCCATCTAAACAGATCTCTAGTGACCACGCTGCCGAGCATGGAGGGACACCAAAAAATAGGTCATCGCTGTCTCTGTTCTCAAAAACCTATGGCCCAAAGAAGTTATCAAATGGAGGCATGATGAATGGATTTTGTACTGTTTACACACATTGCTTCATTCATTCCTTGTAACCACCCTAGGCGAGCTCTTTTATTATCCAGATAAATCAAAGCTGACCCAGGTCAGGGAACTTCCCAAGATCCCAGGGCTGATCAGTGGCGGGCTCTACCACCTTCGGCCAGGATGACATCCACCCTTCTGGAAGAGGCGGGTGTGAGCTAGGGCTAAGGGGTGGCTGGGGAGGGGGCAGGGAAGTCTTGGGAGGAGGGCTCTCCAGCTGGGGGCCCAGGTGGCGGGATGCAAGGGAGCATCAGGGTTGAGTCTGGCAGGAAAGGTTTACAGGCGAACAGTGAGGCATGGAGAACGGCAGGGTGGCCCTAAATGATGAAAGACGCTCTGATTCAAGCCCTGGCCTCTGGATCCGGCAGAGGGTGAACAGGACCCAGCGCCGACCTTCCTAAGTAAGGACATGCAAAGGCAGATAGGTGTGTGGAGGACGGCCCCCACGAAACCAGCTCTGGTCAGCGCACAACAGACTGACAGGAGGAACACTAGCCCCTGGCCACAGCCCATCAGACTGTCTCTCCCTCCACCACTTTCCCAGCTCCTACCCACTGGGAATCCTCAGGACCCTTCGCTGGAGACCAGCTCCATGCTCTGGCCACCAGGGCACCGGGAGAAGGGGACATACTATAGAGTCGGTCCTGAAACCGTGCCTGATCCTAGAGGCTGGGTTTCTTCAAGGCTACCCTACGCAGCCCTGCAGGCCACGTTCAGGCTCGCTGGCTTTGAGACCCTGGCATCCAATCCCCTCTGGCAATTCCGGGGGCCTGCCCTTCTAGACAGAGCCTCAAGCCCTAAAACTGCCCTTCCCTCAGCCGGCCTCAAGGCTTGGGCCTCAGCAATCTGAAGAGGAAGACCATTGAGGCCTCATCAACTAATTCACTGAATATAATATTCACTGGAGGGAGGGAGGCTTATCATTAAGTGGGTGCTCTGGCCAAGTCAGGGTCTGCTGAAAAAACAAAGTAAACTGACACTGAGGTCAGAGCAGGGCCAGACAAGAGACAACTGTGACCTAAAACAGTGTCGGGAACGTCACAAAAGGACAACAGTGCAGAGAAACCTAGAAGAATTGCCACTTGACAATTCACAAAACAGAACTGAGACGTGGGGGTCAGGCCAAAGTTCCGGGCACATCTTTCCTTGCAGGAAGCCAAAGCTCCCTACATAGGCCTGTCGGTTCTAGAACGCCTCAGGAAGGCAGGAAATGGCTCAGAGGCAGGACCACGACCATCTACGATGTGAGATCTCTGGGCTCTGGGTCTCCTGACTGCTAGGTCAGCACTCCAGCAGGCTCCTTGGGTGAGCCAGACCCCCATCTACCATGCTATGGGACTGGTTTCACTTTCTATCTTCAGAGCTGTCTTCACTGACACCAAGAAGCAAACGAAAGAGGGGTGGGTCTTCAGGAGACCCAGAAGAAAGAGAGCAAGTAGAGAGTTCAAACATCCCTGATACAGTGGAGCAGAAAAGGTGAGTGCCGTGTGCCTTTAGGAAACTCTTAAGTCACCCTTCGTCTACCTCTGCCCCTCTGTATTGGTTCACTCTGGCACAGGATCTCATTCTCTATCCTCATTTAATTCTTAAAACAATCCTGTGAGAGAAGGATGAGTATCCCTCATTCACAGAAGAGAAAACTGAGGCTCAGTGGAAACATGCCTCAGGTGAGGGACAGAATTTTCTCATTCCAAGCTCTGTGCCTTTCGTCAGTTCATACTGTCCCAGGTCCTTGGTTCAAAGAGTTTCAGGCAAACTTATTATTCACAGACTCTTCAGAAGCTCCACCTTATCAAAGAAGGCCTAACACTGACAAGAAACAATCTTGCCCATCAGATCTGTGGCCCCAACTAGCTGACCACAGGTCCTTTCCATGGCAGCCAGGTTTCCGAGCTGTCCCTCCTCAAATGTTCCAACACACAGGAAGGAATCGTTGGGGTTGATTCTCTTCGTGATACTGCCTGGCCTTCTATAAACATCCAATTTCACTTCCTCCAGAGACTAAGGAAGAACGAAAAGAGGAGAAGGACTCAGATGAGACTTACATTAGAAGAAGAAATGGATAACCTGGCTTCACCACTTTCGAAACACTCCGTTCATCAGTAAACAGCAACCTCTTCTTCTTAGAGACTTCCCTGCCATCCGCGACAGCCTCGTCTCTACGGCCTGACTCCGATCCTGCACCTGGCTATGCAGGACAACAGGCCGGTGTTTAAGCCCTCCAGCTGCTGTACCAGGTGATGAGTCAGGGTTTTCAGCTGGAAACAAATGACAAAGTTATCTTCTGATTCAGAAAGACAGCTGATACTTCAGACATGTGAGTGCTGAGTAAACAGCACCTCCTTCTACCTGAAGAAAGTTGGATTTCTAGACAAGAGCCCTGTGGGGGGTGGGATGGGTGTGGGGGGGGGGGGTGGGTAGGGCGACAAAGCAACTGAATATCAGCTGGAGGGCAAGCAACTTCTAGCTCGTGATTCCCAGTCCAAAGGCTAGTGGGTGAGGCCAGAAATGTGAGGTCTAGGAACACTGGGTATCTTTCTTTCCTCCCTCCCTCCTTCCATCCAACAACACCCATCTCTCCCATATTCTTGTCCCAGATCCCTTAAGATTCTGGCAAGGACCAAACTCTGAGTGAATGAAAGCAGGACCTTTGCCTGACTCATTCACCATTGTCTTTCTAATGCTTCAAACAGTGCACGGCACACAGTGGTGCTCACAAAATACTTGCTGAATGAACAGATGAGTAAAATAAAAAGGCTCAGACCGTTTCAGACTGTAAGAAGTTGAGGTATACAACTTCTCAGTGGTGGGGTCACTGCAGAACTCCTTCCATTACACCAAGCTGCCAACAGGCTGAAACCCTTCAGAGATCACACCTTAACGGAAGGGGATATTGAAGGTAAAAGGACATCCGATTCTCAAAGGCGTGAGACTATAAATGCAAGCAAACACAAGGGGTCTTCTTTGGGGTCCTTTACAATGGCTGTCAAGTGGCCAATCCTTTGGAGTTTGGTCACCAGAACTTAGAGGGGATGTGCACCCCCAAATCCCAGGAGATTATAAATGTTAACCATGGAGCCTGGGTGCCTCAAGAATGTCTAGCTACTCTGAGATAACTTGACTCTCTGTGTTCATGGGTAATCAAAATGGTCAAAACTCAATGATCCAGCACCTGCAAAAAGAGGAAGCAATTCAACAGCCTCCACGGAGGCCTCGGCGTCCCCAGGATCCACTCATCTCTACTCTTCACAACATGTAACGTCACCTCTGGCACATTCGGTAGCGGGACTAATCTACAACCAGTTCTGGCCAGGAGGAGCACTGGGTGAGGGTCCTTTCTGAGCGGCAGGGCAATGCACATGGACATGATTCTGTGACCACAGCCAACCCCACACAGTGGAACCGCTTGAGTTTCTCCAGATCGTCACCCAAAAGGAAGTGATAAGCTTCCACTGCCCCAGCTGAATGAGTAGCTCCCTCACCTTCCAGGTATTTGGATGATACCTATCATTCCAGCAGCCAACGCGAGTAATGTAATATGGATGCCAGGAATACAATCCTTAAGGACAGGTACAGGGGGCCTGACATCCAGGAAAAGCACTTGACCCACGGGAGAAGGATCTCTACTCCTCCACACTTACTTACCATCTGAGGCCCTGCCTCAATTGAGGTGTTCGGCAAGTGCCTGGCTCTGAGAAAGCAGGTGGGGTTGGCAGGGGACTGCACTAGGTTCTCAGATCAAATGGGGACCACATCAAGGGAAGAGTGGGCACAGAGCTGGGATGAAGAGTTGAAATGGGGATAGGAAGACGTCAATCTAACAAGATTGGGTAGGGGTGGTGGGAACTAGGGCAGCAAGAGTTGGGGGGTGGTTTAGCAAAGACTCAGGAATGAAGTGTCCTCAGGCTGGCTGGGGATGGAAAGAAAGTATGCGGTGGGCTTGGAAGTTAGGGGTTGAGTGGGTGAGGGCAAGAAGATACATACAAGACTTGAGATAGGGCTGAGATCAGAGTTATCAAGAAGAGGGGGGTAAGCGCAATAGGGCATCTACTGTAGTGGTAGGTATTAAATGAGTGGGGGGAGGTGGGTGTTTTGGCTGAGCAGACCTTGGGGGGCTGAGCAGGGGGGCTGGGATAAGAAAGCTGAGCCTGAAAAGGGGTAAGCCAGAAAGACGGGGAGGGGGAGGGGGGGCTCGAGGAGGTTTGCGTGGAGCACTGGGATTGCCAAAGGGGTTGAGGGGTGAGAAGGAGATGCGTTAGAGGGAGGCGGAGGGAAGTGGCTGTCCTAGGGGTTGGAAGTGGGCTACCGTGGGGTCGAGTGTGGCTGCACTTACGCAAGACCAGTGGTGAAGGGGTGAGGGTAAGGGCTGGGCTCGGGTCACGGGTGGAGAAGAGGAAGGGGACGGGTCAGCACTGGCTGTTTGGGCTGAAGGCTCGGGTCCGAGTGGGGTAGGGTGCGGGGCTCAGGCCGGGCAGGGAAAAGGCTCTGAAGCAGGACAGTTTCAAAGCAACCAAGGGTTTGCGATCACGGACAGGGCTGGTGACCCATCGCCCGTTCTCGTCTCGGCCCCGCCGTCCCCTTCTCACCCTCCTCGCCCTCTGACCCCTAACTCACCAGAGGGAGCGGGGAGGGGGCGCGGGGCACTCCTGGCCACTGCAGCCCCTAAGCCTCCGACCAGGCGCTGCGGCCTCCGGGCCAGGGACAACAGGAAACGGCGCTCGCGGCGCCTGACGCCATCACGTTGGTTCGGCGTCCGGCCCCGCCCCCGGACCGCGGAGCCCAGCGCAGGGCCGGCGGAGCCTCGGGGCGGGGCCAGCGCTCAGGAAAGCCCAAGTTCCCAGCTCCAGAGCAGGTGAGTGATCTGGGAGGCTGGGGACTCTGCGACCCGAGATGCGCACGAAGAGGCGAGGCCACCAGGCTAGCCCACCAGTGTCGGGCGGAACGTGTCCTACTGCCCGCCCCCAGCAGTGTCTGCGTCTCACTAGATCCCGGCCGCCTTCTGGGTTCACGACCTTGCCTGGGCACAGCACTATCTACCGTGCTGTCTACGGAGGCTGTCTGTTGGCCTCCTGCCCGGAAGGTTCCCACTTGTAAAATCGGACCAATAACGTCTACCCTAGTTTTGCCTCCCTGAGGGCATCAGTGCAGTTGGTGCTTCCCGCCTGGTGGTTCTCAGGACGAGCATACAGGTTTTGATCACCCCTATCACCAAGGGAGCACCTTTAGGTACCCGTCAGCCCCCAGGCATGAAGCTTAAGGTTCTGGTTATTCTCATCTAGCCAGGAAGTTGTTTGTTTCCTTTACTTGGTAGAGTTGACATTTCTCTTTCACATGGACCCAGAACAAAAGGTCAAGAGTGTGTGTTGGTGGGGGTGGGGACAGATGTCTTGTGCTTTGGACACTTCATACCTGCAGGCTCAGGTCAAGTGGGATCTTAGGGCCTGAGTGTGGGGTGAGTACTGGGGTGGAGAGGTACTGCTACCTGCAGGTCCAGGGGGACTTTGGGGGTGTCTACAGGGCTGGTCTGGGAACGGGACAGTTCTTGGAAGAAAGCTCCACTGATCTGGGCCAGGCTCTCCATCAGCCTTTCTGGGAAGGGGAGAAGAAGGGGTCCCAGTGCCTGTTTCCATTTATAAAACCAGCTGTTGGAGATGTGGCACCTGAGTGTGTGCGGGCTGCCTCTTCAATAATTCTGTCTCTAGGAGCGAGAACCACCTCTCCTCGATTTTAGACTAGATGAATCTGAGTACATTTAGTATGGTTAACAGTTGAACAGAAAGTTAGAAATAAGGACACGGAGGGATGCCTGGGTGGCTCGGTCGGTTAAGTGTCTGACTTCGGCTCAGGTCACAATCTCACAGTTGTGAGTTCCAGCCCTGCATTGGGCTCTGCGCTGACCGTGCAGAGCCTGCTTGGGATTCTCTCTCTCTCTCTCTCTCTCTCTCTCTCTCTCTCTCTCTCTGCCCCTCCCTCGCTTGTGCTCTCCCTCTCCAAAGTAAATAAACGTTAAAGATAAATAAATAAGGACACAGAAGCAAAGCATTATCTTAGCGTTAAACAACTTGGAAAGTAAGGAATTTACTGGGAAATCCAGTTTCCTGGGCAAAAGGATAGTGTTTCTGGTTATAATTATAGCACATCAAGAGCATCAGTGTCTTGATACAAGCATGCCCTCCCCCAGATGGAGCCAGCAACATTCCTCAGTTCTTCCAATGAATTTTTGCGCAGCCGCTGTCTGCAAAAGCTGTGGGAACCCCGCATGGTAATCTCTTATCTATCTTTTCAGGAGCCCCTGTCTCCTGGTCTTCTCTTACTTCTCAGGCCTCTCGGCCCCTCTGCAAAGTCTACGGGCTTGTCCTCCTCTCTCCATCTTACTCTGGCGCACATTTCCACCATTCGTGGGCCACGAGTCCACCAGGTAATCTGAGGCCGGAAAAAAAAATCTCCCATTACCCTGTTATTTGAGCAATAATAAAGGTACGTGCAAAGTGCCATGGTGCCAGGGAAGAGGCCTTGAAGGTTATCCTGGCGGAAGCAACTTTTATCTGAGCCTTCCGGGTGGACACAGGAAAGGGCAATGCCTGCGAAGAGACTGGTAGAGAAACGGCCGGTGGGTAGGAATGCAGACTGAGCTCAGGGGAGGGTGCACGGAGAGGTGGAGAGGAAGCTAGGAAGTAAGGCTAGAGTAAGGGGAGGGGGCTTAGAATGGAAGGGGGAGATAAAGACAGATTGGGCAATGGGGAAAGGGAGGAGGCACAGACAGAGCTGGAGGCCAGTGCAGGAAGGGCTCAGACGCTCACAAAGGCACTGGTCTGTCAGATTTCAAGCACTACGCATAGTCATTCAAAGCCAGGCAGGAGGACTGCAGGCATCTGAATTTCTCGGGGGTCTAAGGTGTAGATTCCTGAACCCCGCCCCTGCCCTGGAGAGTCACTCTGGGATGAGGTCCAAGTATTTAGCCTTGACCCAAACCTTTTCTGTCTCTTGCCCTACCACCCGTGGATCTGAAGGGTGAGAAAATGTGAGAATCTCTCCTTAACCTAGGAGCTGAAGGGCAAGGGATTTAACAGGTGTGGAAAATAGAGGCTCCTATTTGCCAGATAGGAATTTTGATTTATCCTTAGCAACCACCCTGAAGGTAAGCACCATTGTTATCCCCATGGCATAGATGATAAAACAGGCTTAAGAGAGGTTAAGGAACTTGGGGGCCCAAGGCCATACAACTCATAATTACTACAGGTGGGATCCTCACCCAGCTCTGATTCTAGCTGGAGAACTAGCATAATTCAGTGGCCGAGCAAGTGGGCTTTGGAGCCGGGAATGCTTAGGTTTGAATACCGGCTCTACCCCATACTGTTTTCTAGGCCTTCCCTAAGACAGCGCAGGGCCCAGCACAACCCAGCAAGTGTGGGCCTGAGACCACTGCCACAGTCAGTGGTTTTCATAGGCCCCTCGAGATGGCACCAGAGATAGAAACTTCTAAGTTTGATTGGTGGTTAGAAAAGAGAAGTAAATCACAACACGCTGAGGCCCCTCCGCCTCAGGCAGAGGGGCCAGAGTGTGTGACTTCCGGGAAGTTCCCCAAACTATCTGAGCCTCAGTTCCTCATCTGTAAATTGGGGAAAATATCAGTTGCCATGAGGATTAAATAAGATAATATCCTCAGGACGGTTTCTGGTCTGAAGTAAGCACTTGAGGATAACTAGCTATATTATTATTATTATTATTATTATTATTGTTACAGTTTTGGCTAATTCGTACCTACCCAGTTCAGTCAGATCTCCGTTTTCTAACTGGTCTTTGAGCACTGGAGTGAGAGCCTCTCTTGTTTGAACCCCAGATGTATGCTTACTTGGTCTCTGACCGAAATCATCTAAGCAGAACTAATGCCACCATTTCTTTTGAAACCGGAATAGGTAATGTTCTCATGGCTTCTGTTGCAGGAAGCTGGTTCTTCCCACTCTCTTTAAAAAATGGATTTAAAGGGTTCGTAAAAATTATGTGTCAATTCTATCTCAATAAAGTTGGACACAAATACAGCTTTGAGGTGCCGTTGACAAAAGAATGGACTCTTTAAGCCTCCCAAATGTTATCACACATAGTTTACAGTTCAAATAGTACGAAATGAAGTGGTGAGGAAACAGAATGACCCGCAGCAGCTTCTTGCCTCGACCATCCCCACCCTCCTGGGCCAGCTCGCCAGTCCTCGGTCCTCCTTACCTCTCGCTGGATCTTCTGGTGCTTATCTCCACCTATCTTGTGTTTCTAGCTCTTAATTCTTCCATTTAAAAGAGTTTTTTAATTTTTTTTTTTTTTTTGAAAGAGAGAGAAGGAGAGAGAGAATCCCAAGCAGGCTCTGCGCTGTCAACACAAAGTCCGATGCGGGGCTCGAACCCACGAACCGTGAAATCGTGACCTGAGCTGACGTCAGACGCTCAACCGACTGAGCCACCCAGGTGCTCTGATTCACCCATTTTAGACGCTATCTGTGGACTTCCTAGCAACACAGGCAAGGAGTTAGGTCTTTAACACCCCCCACCCATTCCATTCTTGGGGTTTAGTTTTGTCACTCTTGCCCCATGATTGATAGTGGTTGCAGAATTGTGACTAGGTAAGCATTGTTCACCGCAGAGCTTGCTCATGTAGTCCGATGGCACTCGTTTCTGTCCCCTGACCCCCCGGGGTTTAATTTCTTCTCCTTCTCTTTCTGTGCTGCCCGCCACGATCACTCCTCCACTCCGCTCCAGTGCTCTGGCATGACAGTTAGTGCCGTTTCCCTCGGCTACCTCCTTGACCTGTCATACGCTGCTGTCCTGGAACCTTCCTTCGCTGCTTCCTGGGCTGGGGTTTTCCTGGCTCCCTTCTCTTCTTGCTTTCTTTACTCTCTCTCTTAATCTGCAGTTAAGAATCCCTTTCTAATATTAAAAAATAGAATGGTCTTCGGACCTGCTCGTGATCGTAGGGATCCTTTCGATATCTATTAATTGGGACAAAAAATACAGAAAGACCAAAAGTTACTATGAAGGCACTCCTGCTCTTAAGTGAATTTGTGTTTTACTCACAATAGCATCTATGAACGTGTGAAAGCCTGTTCAAAGTTTAGGCTTAGGGTTAGTTCAATCTAGCCTCAATGTCTGGTCTTCCATTTGTCACCTCGCCCCCTCAACTTGCCGTGAGACAACCCCCTCTCTTGACTTTCTATTCAGTTCCTGTGCCCTAGCAGAGACTTAAGTACTGGTTTAAGGCCCACCTTGCAGGTGCACGCTGACCATGGCTGGCCAATCAGGGTCTCCTCCTGCCAGATACAGGGTCCAAGCAGACCAATCAGAGGCTTTTTGAAGACTGGCTTTCCTTTATGAGGCTTGCTCAACCTCAGTGGAGAGTTGGAGTTACTAAGGACTATCTTTGCAGTCTTGGGGCATCCATCCTGTGGCCTGAAGCCGTCATGGAGGAAAGCACAACTGAGGGATAGTTGGGGAGAGAATGACGTTTGAGCGCTAGATGCGGCCAGCTTGAAGATCTTAGGCTTCCCGGTTATGTGAGCCGATACACCGTATGACATTTTTGGCTTAAGCATATTTTAGTTGGATTTCTTTCACTGGGAGCATAAAGAGCGGCGACTGATATCCTGTCTTTGTGAACTTGGGCAGGTTATACAAGCGGTGCGTACAGACTTGGACCGTGACAACGCAGCTCCCACTAGGTCCCCTATGGCTGCCCTGTTATCAGCCTGAGCCTGAGACAGCTTGACATTGAATAGCCCGTTTTAGGGACTGGAGGAAACGACTTACCATGAGTCACTGCCCTAAAATATGCTTTCTACCCACATGCCCGGTGCCTGGAATTCTGTGGTGATGGTGGCATTCGTCAGGGTTAACCATGGCTCTCTTCAAACGGTTCTCCTTTGGAGTGTGAAGTCTGCGATATTTAACTTGTAGAAGTCCTTTCTTCTGGAGGTCCCTCTGGCAGGCAGTGGATCCAGGATGCGGTGTAGACAGACCTAGGTACACATCTCAGTTCCCAATGGCACAGTCCCTTTGCAGCTTTGCGGGCAAACCCCTAGCACTGTGTGCTGACCTTTAGGAGGTCAGTCTGTATCACATAAGGAATCCGACGCAGAGAGTGAAGAAATGGTCTCAGATTCACCCAGTAATCTCCCTGAGTCAGCCCTGAGGGCAGGGCCTGGCCCTAGGCGTTGGGAAGAGGAAGGAGATGTGATTCTTGTCTTGTCAGGGCTCCTGACCTGATAGAGAACTGCGGTTGAGTCTTCACATGGACGGACGCTGTCTTTCACTCTGCGCCATTCGTAGGTGACGCCTAGAAGAGCAGGGCCACCGTGTTGTAGCCTCTGACCCAGGACTCTGTCACATTCTGGGAGAGAGAATTATGGGCCCTCCCCGCATCCCCGCTCCTGCTGTGTCTCCTCGTGGCCACAGTGTACTTTCCCATCCCCTGGCTTGGGGCTGGGGGCTGGTTCCGTGCTTAGGCTCGAAGAGGCCCGATGGCTCTTTTGCTTGCTCTCTTACGCTTCTCTTGGGTAGCCGCTGCCTCTTCAGCCTGGGTCCCGGCAGCAACACAGGGAGAAAAGACCAGCAGTGAGAAGCAGCGCCGATCCAGCCAGCAGGGCATTAAAGTACAGCGGTAACGGCCAACCTGTGAGAATCGGTTTCCCAGCCTCCTCTGAGTTTTGAGGATGGTCTATTAGTTAGCACTGTTGTGGCAAAAGATAACAGATACATGGATTCCCTCCGTTATCAGGTTACGTACAGGTTCAGCTGCTGCAGTAGAGACCCAACACAACAGTGGTTAAGTGATTTTTTTTAATTCTTTTTTTTTAATCCTTTTTTTCGGGGGGCGGGGGGGAGAGTGCAAGCGGGGGAGGGGCAGAGAGAGTGGGGCAGAGGATCCAAAGCGGGCTCTGTGCTGACAGGCTGACAGCACAGAACCCGATGTGGGACTCAAACTCACGAACCCCGAGATCGTGACCTGAGCTGAAGTTGGATGCTTAACCGACTGAGCCACCCAGGCGCCCTTTAATTCCTTTGTTTTTAAATGTTTATTTATTTTTGAGACAGAGACAGAGATTGAGTGGGGGAAGGGCAGAGGGAGACACAGAGTCTGAAGCGGGCTCCAGGCTCCGAGCCGTCAGCACAGAGCCCGATGTGGGGCTTGAACCCACGAACGGTGAGATCCTGACCTGAGCCGAAGTCGGACACCTAACCGACTGAGCCATCCAGGCGCCCCAACAGTGGGTTAAATTAAAAAACAGCTTCTTGGGGGCACCCGGGTGGCTCAGTCGGTCAGGTGTCTGACTTTGGCTCAGGTCACGATCTTGCCGTTCATGGGTTCGAGCCCCATGTCGGGATGTGTGCGGACGGCTCAGAGCCTGGAGCCTGCTTCACGTTCTGTGTCTCCCTCTCTCTCTGCCCCTCCCCTGCTCGTGCTCTGTCTCTGTCTCTCAAAAATAAGTAAACATTGAAAAGAAATTTTTTTAAGAAGCAGCTTCTTGATCTCTCATATGATAATCCGGTTAAGTACTGGATCTGGGGCTGGTTCGGTGGCTCTTATGTCAGGGAGCCAGGCTCCTTCTGTTTTCCTGCTCTACCACCCTGGGGTGTAGCCCTCATCCAGACGAGGCCTTTGTACCGTTGAAATCTTCATTTCCTCCACAGTGTGGCGCCAGACCGCTCTCTGCCGCTGCCCTGGAAACACACGCAGCCTAAGCACCATTCCTGCCTCTGCTCTGGGCCTCGGGACTTTTCTTCTTCTTGAATGAGTGTGCTCCCGCCCCCCAGCTGGTGCTCCACGCCATCCCCCAGGTCTCAACAACATACCCCCACCAGGACCACAGGAGCCAGAGCTGGTCGTGCCTGGTGGTCCTCAGGACTGAGAGGCCCTGACCTCCGTGGGGGCAGGAGCCGGCCAGCATGACCAGTCGGGACTCCCAGGTTAAGAATCCAGTTGAGCCTCCTGGTCATCCTCAATCTGCTCTGCCCTTCGTCTCCCACCCCCAAATCCCTGCCGACCTCCAGCCCTGAAGAAGCCGGAGAACCTCTGCTTCCCCCACCTCCCCGTCCGCCTTGTCCTACTTCAGTCGTTTGGTGAGCATAAAAAGGCCTGTCAAAGTGGTCCCTCTGTTTGGGGGATGGGCTCAGGAGGGGTGGGCATGTGGGTTCGGAGGGTGACAGATTCTTTCTCCAAATGCTCGCCAGGCTCCTCCGAGCCCTCTTCTTGATTCGACCTTGCTTGGCCTGTGAAGGCGAACAAACACGGACGTGGTTGCTGGCAGCTCGTGGCCGCATCCCTAGTAGGACCCTAGCCTCCCTTAAAGTGCCTGCCTGCAAAACTCCCGGCTGTCTAAAGGATTGGCTGCTGAGTCCAGCCAACGCCTGAAGATCGGGCCCCTGTCTCCCAGCTTCTGTGAGAGGGCAGGAGCTTAACTTTGAGAAGTGTCAGCAAAGCCAGATGGGTCTCATATGGGCCAGCGTCCCTTCCTGCTTTTTGTCATCTTTCACTTCTGATTATAGAGCCCCCCACTCATTCCCTTCCCTAGTCCCTCATTCTCCCTGTGAAATACCCCATCACCTCTGTAATAATCCCAGTCGGGTGCCTGCTCACGATGAACCCTTTCCCCTACGGCACTGCAATACTATGTTACTGACTGAAATCTGTCTGGATTACTTTAAGTAGTGTCTGCTTTTGTTTGTTTTCATCAGGGGAGGTGTGCAGGATCAGCCTTTTAATTTTTTTATTTTTAATATTTATTTTTGAGAGAGAGGCAGGGTGCAAGCAGGGGGGTGGGGGAGGGGCAGAGAGCGAGTTAGACACAGACTCCAAAGCGGGCTCCAGGCTCCGCGCTGTCAGCACAGAGCCCGACGTGGGGCTCAAACCCAAGAACCGTGAGATCATGACCTGAGCCGAAGTCGGTCGCTCAACTGACTGAACCACCCAGGTGCCCCAACAGCCTTTGAAATTAAATTATTTTCAGGATCAGCTTTTTAAGTAAGCATCCCAGGGATGTTTGCGTATAGAGGTCCAAAGGCTGTATTTTGAGAAAACATGTTTCCCTGTGGAGATCTTTTCTCTGGCAGCCCTTTTGAATGGGGGCTATGTTTTCTCAGATACTGCATTGCCAATAGTCCATCCAGCTTTAATTCCAGTGAGAACGTTCCAGAGATGAAACTAAGAATCAACTCCAGGCGCTTCTCCAGTCACCTCTGGGGATGAGTGTATGTCGTCAGCATCCAGCGCCTCACCTGCTGCCCAGCTAGAATGACACCTTTCAGGGTTTCCGACTTAGAAACACGACCACCAGGTTACTCCACGTGGACACCACCCCCCTTTTACAAAGCCTTTGAACACCCCCCCATCAGGAGGGGTTTGCTGGATGATGTTGGTTGGCTCTTGACACCCATTTCTAGCCCCTTCTTTGCAGGTCCTGGAAACCCACGAACCATCGTTGACAGATTCCCTCGACAGCAGAATTGTGCCAATAAAGCGTACCTGTGTGAAATTTGGAAGGCGGAGGTGGAAGGAGGTGGAAGCCATGCTTTTCTCCTCTGTAGCAGCAGACATGCGGGCCGAATGTTGGAGTCCATACTCCCCACCAGTCAGGCTTGGGGCCATGGGGCTGTAGTGGCCCCGGCAGTGGCTTCCCGAAGTTTCCTGACCGAGTGGCAGCAGCAGCTTTGAATCTATGGAGAGCAACTGTGGTAAAGTAACCTGAGAGCTAGTGGTGCGATTCCCCCCTGGCCCTGACCTTCACCACCGCGAGCCCCACCAGTGGTGAGCACCAATTGCTTGTATGACCTTTGTGTGTGTGTGTGTGTTTGCAATATCTAGAATGGTTTGTTTTCCTGGCTATGGTAGTTTTAAAATATGTTCACAAAACTGACGGTTGATGGGGGGTGGGAGGGAGGGGAGGGTTGGGGATGGGTATTGCGCCTGGGTGGCTCAGTTGGTTGAGCGTCTGACTTTGGCTCAGGTCATGGTCTCACCATTCATGGCTTCGGGCCCCGCATTGGGCTCTGTGCTGACAGCTCAGAGCCTGGAGCCTGCTTCAGATTCTGTGTCTCCCTCTCTCTCTTGTTCTCTCTTCAAAATAAACATTAAAAAAGATGTTTTTTGAGGAATAAATGTTTATTGTTGTTTTTAAAAAATTTTTTTAAATGTTTATTTTGGAGAGAGAAAGAGACAGAGACATAGAGTGCGAGTGGAGGGGTGGCAGAGAGGGTCATAATCTCGTGGTTGGTTCATGGGTTCGAGACCCGCATCGGGCTCTGTGCTGACAGCTCAGAGCCTGGAGCCTGCTTCATATTCTGTGTCTCCCTCTCTCTCTGCCCGCATGCTCTGTCTCTCTCTCTCCCTCTCTCTCAAAAATAAACATAAAAAAAATTAAAAGAAATACGGCAAGGTAGCATTTGAGACTGATAAGTATTGTGCAAATTTGAGGTCGTGTTATAGAAACAACATTTTCTAAGCTTCACTTTATGAACCACATTTGAGCTAATGGAAATATTCCAAAATAGGAGAATGGAGTTGCCTGGAATCCCGGCCCACACTTCGGGAAGCCCAACTATGCACAGATGGGTCTTCTTGGTTTCTCGTCAGCTCTGTCTCTGTGTCCACCTCTCTTCTTCAAAAAGTCACCACCGGCCCCCGCTCCACCCAGCTCATGAAGGAGTTTGAGCTGGCATGAGGAGTTTCTGCCCTTGTGACCTAAGAGTGACTAAAGGGCCTAGTACTGCGCCTGGCTCAAAGCAGGTGCTCAACAAACAGTAGCGGCCACCATCCTCATCGTTATAATTATTGATTCTTTGATGGTAACCATGGCTTAGACGTCTCTGTACCCCTGCACCCTGCAGCAGGGCAGTATAACCGTCAGCAGGCTTTGGAGTTAACAGGCCTGGATTAAACCCCTACCTGGCAGTTTTGGATTTGCGGCCTTGGGCACCTGAACAGGGTACCTACATCCTTTAAGCCCTGTCCCCTTATCTGCCAGATGGGGATAATAAAGTATGTTTTCACGGACTGTTGGGCTAAATTAAGACTGCAAAACACCCAACCCAGGCCTTGACACCAAGTAAGCAAATAGTAAACTAGGTGCTGCTGCCG
The DNA here is from genome assembly GCF_046562875.1 of Panthera onca. Classification (NCBI taxonomy): domain Eukaryota; kingdom Metazoa; phylum Chordata; class Mammalia; order Carnivora; family Felidae; genus Panthera; species Panthera onca. The sequence continues at coordinate 747,682 of NW_027675820.1, forward strand.
CTTCCGATTACTGTTACTCTCTAGTCTTGTGCTTTCAACACAGTTATTTGTTGGCTCACTGACGTCACCACACAGAGACAGACACTTGGTGGCCGTTCTCACTAAAACGCTGGGGGAACGGGAGCAGGCACCAGGAGAACAGGTGTCCTTGCCCAGCAGCAGCAAACTAATAAAGCCGAAGAGGCACTGATGGGCCAATCACCCCGCTTGGAACCGTTCCTACCAACCCTGCCAAACCTGCTGGGCTGTGCCCCAGTCCTACTGTCCCCTCGGGGGACTCTGTTGGTGGCCAGCGGTTGGTGCCATATTCCATCACCTATCGCTAAGCCACCAGCATTTATTTGGGGGCATTTAAAGAGATTGTCAGGGGCGCCTGGGCGGCTCAGTCGGTTAAGCATCCGACTCTTGACTTCAGCTCAGGCTGTGATCTCACGGTCGTAAGATCGAGTCCCTCGCATCGGGTTCCACACTGAGCACACAGCCCGCTTGGGACTCTTTCTCTCCCTCTCTCTCTGCCCCTCCCCCCTTGCTCTCTTTCAAAATAAACAGACATTAAGAAAAGAGATTATCAAACCTTGTTAATTCAGGATTTCTTTTATTCACTACTGTATTTTGACTCTGACGTCCTTTTTCTAAAACCTGTCATTCATGTACTCAGAAAGCATAGATGACTTCATTATTTTTAATGTTTATCTATTTTTGAGAGACAGTGTGTGAGCTGGGGGGAGGGACAGAGAGAAAGGGAGACAGAGGATCTGAAGTGGGCTCTGTGCTGACAGCAGAGAGCCCAATGCAGGGCTCAAACTCCCACACCATGAGGTCATGACCTGAGCCAAAGTCGGATGCTCACTGGACTGAGCCACCCAGGCACCCCGACTCCTCCCAACATCCTAAATGTGACTGGTTAACGCCCTCCTCTGCAGAAGTGGAGGGATGTTTGCGTCTTCTGCACGTTGTGCTGCATTATCTCTTGGAATCGTGCAGCCCTGATCTGAGCTGGGTAGGAAAGCAGTGGTAGGTGTGGTGCTGGGCTGAACTGGAGAGAGCCCAGCCGCACGCATCCGACCCTCAGTGGGGTCAGCAGAGGCTAGTGGGGTACAGGTGAACAGTAAGTGCCCCCACCAATAAGTGTTCTGAAATAAAGGCCTGAGCAGGGCAGTCCTGGGTAATTACTGCTCTCACACATTCTTTACTCTAACCCTCCAGCATCTCCCTGCTAGCTCTCTGAGGGTGGGGACTTTTTTTTTTTTTTTTTTTAAAGAAAACAAACAAAAAAACCCAATGGGAATTATCTACTAGCTTGTAAGGTTGAGGAACACCCTACTTCCAACTACACATTTTGTGTCTGAGTTTGAGCTCTTGGGAAGAAAGACAGGCCTCAGCCCTACAGTGGAGGTCGGCTCAGCGATCCAAATATTCTGGCAACCCCAAAGACCTCACAGAGGGGCCAGAGAGAGATGATCCTCTATGGGCAGGGGGTCAAGCGCGTTGTGAATAACTGGTATTTGGTGAGCCAGGGGAGAGAGCACCAGAATAGGCTGTTAATTAACTTAATAGTCTAAGCCCCTTGAAGATACGTTTTCCAGTTTCCAGAGACTGACCGTATCAGGGAAATGACGGAAAGACGCCCCGTTCACCCTACTTTGCCCATACTGTGTCTTGTGGAAATACTGGCTACCACGAGGGACTCTGGCTTCAGTCCTGCTTCTCTCGCCTGTGGCCCCTGTTGTCTGTAGATAAATATTTAACCGTTTACGTTTTAATTCCTTACCACGTGGCTAGAATTGGTTATGGATTTATACATTTTAATATGAGAAAAACAAGTATTTTACAAGCAATGCTGAGAAGCCAGTATCGGAAAGTAAACTTTGTAGGTGGCCTGAGGCAGGACGGCGTTCACTCTGTGACAATCTCACATGCTGTCTCACTCTCGTCACCCAGCTCTTCAGTAGTGGAATCTGTGGTCCGAGTCTTCTCTGCTGTGGCTTTGCCAGCCTCCCTGGGAAAAGGAGAAGAATGCCAAGGCTTTGACTCTCGAAAGGAACAATTCAACTCTTCATAATTTCCTCGTTTTAGAGAAAATCTTCCCCAATCACGTACCCTAGTTCCATGTTGAAAATCTCATCTTCATCAGAAGAATCCTTGTCGTGTAGCTTCTGTGCCATGTTTTTCTTGCGTGTGGCATTGAGGGGTCTGTACATGTCCCTAAGCCAAAGTGGCCGCCTTCTCCAGAAAAAGCCCTCCTAGAAAACAGAAAGGACAACGTTAGGTCTGTTTCCCCTGCCTTCTCCAGCCACGGTACTTTATCCTCCTCAGATTTACCTGATTGTCACTTTCCTCTGAGCATCTCTTACGCAGCAGAGATCCAAAGAAGCCCCTTGAAGGAAACACACACACACAGACAATTAGTGATTCGTACCATTTTCCATGCCTCTCACAATGTATTTCTCCAGTCTTATTAGCAAGCAAAATCAACACAGACCTGGGATCTCAGAAATAATTCCATACATGCTGGGCTTTCAGAATTTTCCTGTGTCTGTCCATAATGGCCCCACAGTGTCCCTGGGAGACCTTTGTATGTAACTTGACATGAAGTATAGGCAGGATTTTCACCCTGCTCACCTTCTGGCCCTTGGCCAAGTGCCCTTGTACAGTCAACAAACTGGGTGACCACACAGCAGAAGCACCAACTCTCTCCAGAAGCATTTTACATCAGTCCCCGCCAGGCTTAGCCTCACAGGCATCATTTGCTGGCGGGTGGGGAGGTGTTTCTATTTTCCTAGCTGCTTTACCTTACAAGATGAATCGCACCGAGTGAATGCCTGAGTCCAACCAGCAGTTATCTAGCTCACTGACTTTCACACTGCAGGCAGATGAGTGAGTGAGTCGTGAAATCACCTGAAAACACACGGCTAGCGCTAAAACACAAAATACTCTTTTTGAATACAAATGGAATAGGGGGTACCTGGGTGGCTCAGTCAGGTGAGCAGCCCAAGTCTCGATTTTGCCTCAAGTGATGATCTCACAGATTGTGACATCGAGCCCTGTGTCTGGCTCTGTGCTGATAGTGTAGAACCTGCTTGGGATTCTCTCTCTCTCTCTCTCTCTCTCTCTGCTCCACCCTCCCCCCCAAATAAATAATAAACTTAAAAAAAACAGAACAGAAAGAATCAGAGTGTATGGTAAGTTTGTTTTAGAAGGTACTTATGTCTATACGGTATGTGTGCACTGAGTTGTGACATAAAATGCAGTTCACAGCCCAAGCACAGTGTAGTCAGAGACGTGCCCAACTGGAAAGGAACCATCTTCTTTCTGGTTCTAGTGGTACTAGTGATACAACCGTCCGGCAAGATATCTTCCTTTTCTCCTTCTCCATCTCATTATTATAAAAGGAAGAGATAAATGATTATCTAAGGTCTCTCCCAGTTCAAATTCTATTGGGTCTGGATAAAGGGAATGGAGAGCGGGGCCTCGAAAACCAGAAGGAGGAAGAAGGAAGTTTTCCCCCTACTTTACGGGAAGGACTCATGTATTCTACCTTCCATCATGCTTGAAGACTAGCCCCTTTACCCCACGACTTTTGGCCCTCCCTATCCCTTCTCCAGAGCCTCTGAGAAGGTCTGTGGCCAGGCCTGATGCCCACCGCCAGCGGGAACGGGTCTGAACATTTCTACCCCCGTCCCCCCACGATCTTTCTTTAAAGGTCTAGTGAGCAGGTGCTCTGTGCCAGTCCCATTCTAACTCGGGTTTGGCTGGGCAGCTAACTTTGCTGGATCCAGGCAAAGCATTAGGCCAAATATGTATTCTTTCTGCCTTTGGTGATTTCCTGGCTGTAAAACAAGGGGATTGAAATAGATGAGTTTGAAAATCTAGTTCTAAAATTCTACTTTAACGATTGCCAGACTAATATTTACCTTGAGCTTCCTTCTTTACCTTCCTTGGCTGCTGTTCTATGAGAATAAATCTGTTTTGGAAGAAAACATGATCACAGTTACCCATCACAATAACCACTCCCTCCACATCTTTATTCATTCCTTTGCATTTTAGGTCTTATCTACCCAGTGAGATGATAACTTTTCCTAGGACAGGAATTTGTTGAATAGTCCTTTGACTCTTCAATAACACCTAACTCGCGTGCAGCTGGTAATACATTTTACTGACTGCCTCAGATAACATTCAACAGGTAATTCCTAATAAAAATTCTTGGGAGGAGGAAAAGAAAAGTGTCTACCAGAAACCTAAACAGCAGCACTGTTTTAAAATCAAGGACAAGAGTAGGATGTCTGTTATCACTGCTGCTATTCATTGGTGTTGAGGAGGTCCTAACTGATGCACTGGGAAAAAATGGAGTCGTGGAAAGGAAGAACTAAGACGTATTTGCATATGAAATTACAGACAAACTAAAAGGCCCAAGAGAATCAACTAAAATTTTGTTGGAAGAAACATGAGAATTCAGCAAGATGGCTAGATATATATAAAATCAAGAGATCAACATGTAAACCTCAATGACTTTCCTATGTTCCATAAATAATTAATCAAAAGATGGAAGAATTATCCCATTTACAATTATCAATAAAAAGGCATAAAGTACCTAGGAATAAACTTAGCAAAGAATGGGTAAGACCTATGAGATGAAAACACTAAAGCTCTTCTGAAGGACATTAAGAAGAAACGAATACGTGATGTGAGACACTATTTTCCGAGAATAGTGTAAAGATGTCAGTTCCCTTCAAATTAACCTACAAATTCGGGGCAATCCCATTCAAATCCCAAGACAGTTTTTCAAACAAAAACTGGCCAGCTGACATTTGGTAGAGAAAATGTGCAAGCATAGCTACAAAATGGATGAAGAAGAAGATCACAGAGCAGACGTTAAAATACGTTCTTACAGAGCAACTGCAGTTAAGTATGTAGCGTGATACTGATACAGGAAAAGAAAACCAGGTTGATAGAATAGAGTCCAGATAACACTAGTATTTTGGATCCATGAAGAAAGAATGAACCATTCAATAAAAGATTTTAAAGTAACTGGATCTTTATGCAAGGGAAAAAAGTTAGATCCCCTACCTCGACCGTACCAAAACACCAGACAGATTCCATACAGATTAAAAATAAATAAATCACAACAAATATTATAAGAGTACAGAAGAAAATATCAGAGACTATTTTTATACCATGAGGCGAAAAGGCCTTGTTAACGAGGCCCATGTCCCATAAGCCATGAGGCAGATATGGTGACGGACTGTCCACACCCCCTGTTCATCGTAGTCCTTGCCCCCTTGATCCCCTGGATTGTTTGTCCTCTTCCTGTTGATTTATAAAACTCTCTTCATATGAAATATATTAATCCTTTCAAAGGCTTTCACTGAATTTCAATGTTTCAAATATTTGTCAGTGTTTTTATCGTGAAGGAGACGGAACAGTGGGATAGGAGCACAGGCTGACTGCAGGCACAGCTGGGTTCTGCTTTGGGTTTTGCCACAGGGGCCTTAAGCTGATCCCCTTCTATGTAGGAAAGAAGGATGGTGATATCATCCTCACAGGACTGTGGGGATTAAATCAGATGTCTGGTTTATTCCAAGCAGAAATCAGACAAGACGATCAAATCTATCAAATGTTTCTGCATGTGGTATCAGGTCACAAAGCTTTTTCTCACCACAAGATTATAAAAGTATTGATTCTGTTTTCTTCTAGCACTTTGATGGGTTCCTGTTTCTCTTTTGTTACATGTACTGAAATATGTTTTTTTAAGGTGAGAAATAGGGATCTGTTGTTATTTTCCTCCCAAATAATTAAGCAGTTGTTCTATTACCATTTATTTATTTTCTTCCACTGATTTGAATACTAAAAGGTAACATTTCAATGTTTATTTATTTATTTTTGAGAGCGACAGAGAGAGAGAGTAAGAGTGAGAGAGGGGCAAAGAGAGAGAGACACACACACAGAATCCAGAGCAGGCTCCAGGTTCTGAGCTGTCAGCACAGAGCCCAACACAGGGCTCGAACTCCTGAACCATGAAATTATGACCTGAGCCAAAGTAGGACGCTTAACCAACTGAGCCACCCAGGCGCCTCTAAAAGGTAACATTTTAAAAGTCCTCGTCACCCACGGATCTGTCTATTGCTGGACTCTGTAGGCTACTTCACATAAATATTACGTTGCATTATTCCTCATTGTGAAATTGACACAATGCCTCATCTCTTCCTTTGAACATCATTATTGTCCACTACAGGAAAAAAACTGCATGGTCTCTGACCTCAAAAAGTGTATCATCTAAGTAGGGAGAGGAAATAATGAAACCACATAAAAAAATATAAACACAAGGTTAAACCACATAGGAATTTAAAACAGCAATAGGAGTTTATAGAACTTCCCAAAAGCAAAAGGCTGCAGGCCACCTCAAGATGCAGAGTACTGACTGGACAATGGCCAATGATTTCTCTTCCCAGAGGTCATGGTAAGTTGACCCCACGCTAGTTCCTAGGCTCTTAGGCTGAGAAATCAGACTCTGATCTCATCAAGAGAGAACGCACTTCTTTCTGCATGGAGGCAATATCACCTTACCAATGTCACAGGATTGATCAAAATCAGAATGTCAGGCCATGACTTGACAATAAGGAAAACATCCATTCCACCCATTCCACAGATAGGGCATCTGTGTCCACATGATTGGGACTCCTGTCTCCTGTGGAGACAGGCCTCTGTGGCACACTGAAGTATAATCAGAAGGCTATTTGGTGAGAAGAGAAGTGGAAGAAAAGTAATTAGCTGAATCCAGTGTTTCATGGAAAGGACGGAGGTAGCTAGATCCATCCATCTGCCCCGCGGGCACAGCCCGGCTGGTGGGCCTGACTCTCATCTGCTGCCTGAGGTGCCATCTCTACTCTTAGGCAAGGCTAGGTGGGCACTGCCCATGTTGGTCTCTTCCTCACCATTTCTATGCTTTTACTACTGACCAACCCTCCAGAAGACAGACATGTTTCTCCTTAGCAGTTAATACATCCAGTCAGGTTTTACTCAAGTCTGATAGACCAGGAAGCCTTACATATCTCTGCTCTGATCCATGACCCTGATATTTCTCTCTTGAGGAGCTGCCTTTTAACAAACTGTTTAGCATATTTTTGTTATCAGGGGAGGGGAATGCGTCACTGCAGACCCTAAGAAATGGTGACCATCTCACAGAAGGACTAGGTCCAGGAGTATTACAGTATTCGGGGAAGGCTTTGTGAAGAAAGATGAACTCGAGTTGGCTTTTGAAGGCTCACGGGACTTCCACCAGCAGAGTGAAATAAAGGAATTTCAAGTGGGCAAAGTCACCAACAAAAGTAGGAATGGGCATGGTCTGACTAGGGGATGGTGAGGGGCTGCTTTGGCTGAAATGGAGGGTTGCCATGACAGATGGCAATATAGATATAGATATAGATATAGATATATATAGATAGATAGATATAGATATAGATATATAATAAGCATATGTATATTTGAATAAATATATTGAATATATATTCAATTCATACATAATTGAATAAAAGGTAAACAGGCAAGCTCCAGGAATAGGCAACTGTAATTATGACACGCTCTGAGTAGCCTGATGCAGGATTTTAGCTGCAGGGTTTTAACTGAACCTGTTTACACAATGCCTTGCGAAGTGGAGGAGAGAGCTGTAGGCACATCTAATTAATCAACAAGATGACACTTTTATCTCTAAGCCATGCCCTTTCTTCCAAGATGACTGATAGCTCCATGAAGGTGAAGACTATTTCTCTCTCATCATTTTAGCCAACGAGGAAAGAAATCAGTGGTAGTAGGAGGATGACTGGTGAGTGCATCGAATCGACATCATTTTTTTGAGTTGAAGAAATTTTACTATCATGTCAACTGTGGCCTTCTTAGACCTAATGTCTCAGAACAAGCTAATGGCTTGTTATCTTGGTTACAATCCACAGATGTCTCCCGGCAGTGGGGTTCCTTTTAAAATCCCTGGAATATACTTTGCAATAAAAGGACAAAGCATATCTCAGTCCTCCAGACTGAAGAGGGATATCACGTCGTGATAGGTGGGAAAGTGGCTTTGATTTTCAGTTTGTGGGTTCTGAATCTACTGTAAAGAAGGAATATAGTCTGGGAATCTGAATTAATTGTTGTCCTTACCTCAATGAGACAGAACACTATGATCAAAATCATCACTACTACAGTCACAGATATTGCCAAGATGAGTTTGTTGTTATAGCCATAGCCTGGAACTTCTTTTGTGAGCTAAAAAAAAGGGAAAGAACAATTTTTTTAGAAAACAGAGATAGGATGAAAGTTAACTATTCTTTAACGACTCTAAAACCCCATTCTTTCCGATGAATCGCTTATAGGTTCTTAAGGAATATACCAAATCTAATGTGATATGTAATCTTAATCATTAGCATTTTCTTCAAGACTTGATGTATCTTGTATGTTAGGTCCTCTTTTTGTCTCCTCTGGGAACAGCGGCACTGTTTCCTAAATGAGCAAAGTGGCAGATCACTGCCTTAGCCAAAATTATGTGGCCAAGACAAGACCCGGACTAGGAGCCCCCGGTCCTTGTGCTTGGGTCCATGTCCTAAACCACCTAAATGTCGAGACCCCACATTTGGGGATTTATCCTCACCTCCCTTGACTCCTGCTCTCTCTGTTCACTCTGGACTTCTGTGCTCTCATTGATATAATTCTCATTTTTCCATTGGTCCGTATCCCACTCTGCCTTGGACACCTTTACTTCTTGCTGCTCGCTGAGAAGCTTCATCAGGAGGCCTGTTCTGGAGATGAGCTTGGCACAGGCCAGCTGCACCTGGGTCTCAGAGCAGTCCATTTTCAAAGTCCGGATAACATGAGAAATGAGCCTTCTCACATCATTGCTGGGGATGAGGGACTGTAGCTGCTGGTTTAACTGAATTTCAAACAGATCACCTGAGGACGAGAGCTTTGACACAGTGAAGCCTGTGGCTTTTGGGGGCAAGCCAGTGCCCGCATTGTGGTATTCCCGTTGTGTATCATTGGTTTGTTTAACTGTCGGCATAGAGTTGTCTGCAGTAACAGTAGAATTAGCAGTGGAAAGATTCTTACGGTCTGTGAATTCAGGGAGGGTTTGTTCTGGCATAGTAGTGTTTCCTGTAGAAATATTTTCTTCAGAAACATGTTGAGCAGTAGTGTTCTCTACAGTAGTGTTTTCTCTGTAAGTTCCTGAAGGAGCAAATAATTCTGGAAAAGGATTTTTCTGAGGACTCAGTTCTCCCGGAGATGAAAAATCCTCTCGTGAAGGGGAATTTATGAGGCTCCTGACTGCAGAGGATGGAGGCCTCTTTGCAAGCAGCTGTCTATTACTGAGTGAACTTTCCTTTCTGGACTTTCGATTCAGTTTGGCCTTGGGTGTTCTGTGGACCACACGGGAGCGACTTTTATGAAAGCGGTGTGTCTTTCTGGGGAGTGAGGCTGGTCTGAAAGCCTTCATATTTCTAACTCTAGCATTTGCATCTTCTAAAACAAAAATGGTGTACGTTAAGTCTTTTGATTCTTTTTTCACGTCAGGTGGGGATTTTGGAGCGGGGGTGGCAGAAGGCCTGCCCAAAGAGTATTGCTTCAGGAAAGAAGAGACCGCTGCCTTGTGCTCATCTACGAACGAAGGCTCTGTATTGAAGGAGCTTCCCACTAATTTGCTGGGCCTGTGCGCCACGGGAAGCTCCCCTGGGGATGGTCTCCTGAGCCTTCTTTCCTTGGGAGCGGGGGTGGCAGAAGGCCTGTCCAAAAAGTATTGCTTCATGAGAGAAGAGACCGCTGCCTTGTGCTCATCTATGAACGAAGGCTCTGTATTGAAGGAGCTTCCCACTAATTTGCTGGGCCTGTGCGCCACGGGAAGCTCCCCTGGGGATGGTGTCCTGAGCCTTCTTTCCTTGGCCATGTTCTCCACAGATGGCTGGGCGCTCTGTTTCCTCTGGATGTTCTGACGTCTCAGTTCTTTTAAGTGCCTTTTCCGTATGCCCTTTGGGCCCTTGATGACCTTTTTCACTCTCAGGAACTTTTTCCCCACACTCTCAACCTCGTCTAGGCTCTTCTCCTGCGGTTGGGCAGTTTCCAATTTCTTTGGAAAGATTTGACGTTTAAACTTGGGACCTAAAAGGCTGGAATGTATAAGCATGGCCATTTTTTCTTTCTTTTTCACGTCATCAATTTTTTCCTGAATTTCTGCATCTACCAAATTTTCCAGAAAGTAGAGTTTTCTCAGTTTATTCTTGTAAGTTGAATTGTTGGATCCAGGTTTAAGAGAAGGGTCCCCTGTGTCGTTCATCGAGTGACCCACGGGCTTGTCTCCCTCTTGCACATTTGAAAACAGAAGTTTAATGAACGGTAACAGCGTCGATTCTACGTCTTCTAGATTGCCCTCCGAGAAATAAGGCAATATGTAATTCAGTGCACTAATGACATCACTTTCGTCATTGAAGTCTAGCTGCTCGTTCATAAAGGCTGACAAACTGACACGATCTATGTCTGAGGACGCCTTCTCTGGCTCAATAGTCAGCTCCGTGCTGGCGCTCTTCTTTCGAGCTGTCAATACCTTCATGAATGATCCTTCTGCCTTCCTTAGGTATACTTCCTGATCTGTCGAAGAAGAAGAAGAGATGAGTTTTGATAATGAAAGACTGACAGCACAGCTCTTTGTCAATGCACAGTCATACGTCCCAGTCAAGCAAATTAAGAATCAGCAAATACTCGAGCGCCATTTAGAGAGGAGACGAACTCAAACTTGGACCCACGATTGGCAACAACAAAAGGACAAAAAGATGTGTTTTGAAAAAGTAGCTATTTCCTCAGAACATTCCACAGTGTGAATAAGTATATTTAGAGTTATTCCATTGGTCCCTAAGGGCCGATTGCCCAGGCCTCAAGAAAAGCCAAGGCCGGAAGATACTCGGCTAAACTGTGTGCAGCTCTAGTGCGACTCCTGGCATTCACATACCCCACCCTGTCCTGCTTCGGGGGCAGAGGGAGCGCGAGTCTTCCTCCTTCTACGTCTTCAGTGGGCTTGAGTTCTTGCTACCATCACATATGCCCGGGACAACACCCGTCACCAGCAGGTCCTCATCTGGACACGCCCTCTCCGCCCACCCACCAATTCTTTTGCTTGGTCCCTGCTCCCATATATCGCACCTCCCGTAACATAAGCTCTAGACAGAAAAAACTAAACACAAGACCCGCTAAGTCCACCCTGGTTCTTTGCTTAAATTTGGGCAGAGATGTGGGGTATAGGTTAAGAGATTTTCCAGGTATGAGAGAGATGCCACTGTGGGGCGTTCAAAAAAAATCAACGGAATGATACTTGAGGTTTTAAAATGCAGAAGGGATAAAGAAACTTTGGTCAAATGCCTACTTTGCTTTCATTTCCTTTCATTTCCAGATTTCTAGCTTTACTGAGAGAACCATCCAGAGCTTCCAACTACATGAAGGTCAAGCGTACAGCTTGTGTCCACTGAACAGCACTGTGCAGCTGGGTTTTTCCAGAAGAATTAAAAGTATTTTTAGTGGTGCTGGTGAGAGTCGGAGGAGGAGGTGATAAAGGTCACGAGAGAGGAGGAGCAGTGGGCTGGCGGAGCACCCAAAACGGGAGAGGAGACTCGAGTGCTTGGCTAAGGCACCTCTGATCTCATTTTTCCTCGCCTGTCAAAGGAGATAAAAAAAAAAAATGCCTATTCTGCCCACCTCTAAGGGAGACGGGAGTAAGATAATTGGTAAAACATTGTTTTGGAAAATAAGCAACACCACTTATAGAAGTAGCAAAGTGTAATTTATGCTGTGCCCTAGACCATTGACAGGGACCCATATTCAAGCTATCCAGGTGCAAAAGCACATTTTGGAAGTCACCAAGTTAGTGCCAATAAAACCTAAGAACAGAAAAATACCTAAAAGCACCCGTGTTTTGGATAGAAAAGCTTAAGATTCAGAACAAGAGTTGGACAGCCCAAGGATAGAAGAGCCCTCTCATCCGTTAGAACGGTTGGGTAGCAGCTTCTGGTTAGGGCACAGAAACACAGAGGCTCCAAATAAAACTTTTTCAGAAATCAGCATCACTTGTACTCTTACACACTTATAAAAACAACAAAATAAACAAAAAGGTATCTCCACCTGTCCTATAAGACAAAGGGCACCTGAGACCTAACGCACGTAAAATCAGCTTATAAGCTGTGATGCACTATGTGAACAGGTTTTCATTTGGGGGTAGTTGACTTAATAATGTAACTGAGAATCTGACTTTTAACAAAGGAATAGTTCTTAGAAATTTAGGGATCTGAACTCTGAATGAGTAAAAATAATGCAATGACATCATTAGTTTAAAAATTTACCATTGTTAGGGTGCCTGGGTGGCCCAGTCAGTTAAGCATCCCTTTGGCTCAGGTCATGATATCACAGTTCAGCCCCGCATGGGGCTTGCTGCTGTCAGTGTAGAGCTTGCTTCGGATTCTCTGTCCCCCTCACTCACTCTCTGCCCCTTCCCAGCTCACGCACGTGAATGCTCTCTCTCTCAAAAATGAATAAACATTAAAAAAAATTATCATTGTTGATTAAAAATAAAAGTTAAACCACAAATAAAATAAAAATTTACAAATTTATCATCAGGCAATTAGGACTTACCACAACGTGTGCCATTTGTCAGACATGCACTGTCACAACGTAGCTTGACTGTCTTACAGACAACCTCAATAGTATTTTTAAATTGGCAGAGACAGCAGGCCATACGGCTAGGTAAAATCCTATAAATGGAAACACAGACAATTAAATTAGTGGTAAAGGAGTTACTTGAGTAGGTAGAAGAGGCGGGCCAAAGTCATCACAGGGCTTTGCAAAAAGGAATTCTTGAGGCACATGGCCTGGATGGTTGGGTAGGGACCAGTTGGCCAACTGCTGCTCTTGAATATTATAAATACACAGATAGAAGGACAGAGGTGCCCAACGGAAAGGTAAGGATGACATGGGGTATGGTACCCTTAGAATGAGATAGAGATTAGAACTGGGTGACACTGATCAGTAGTTTAATACACAGGTAACTCCTTCCAAGCCAAAAGTCTCACTTCGGGTTGAGAGCACACAGAAAGAGGGTAGACTTCTAAGAGTTTGAATAAATCTGAAATATGGCCCATACTGAGGATAAAAAGCAATCAACTTTGGCTCAGGTCATAATCTCGTGGTTCATGGGTTTGAGCCCCACATCAGGCTCTGTGCTGAGAGCTCGGAGCCTGGAACCTGCTTCAGATTTAACTTCCTCTCTCTCTACCCCTTCCCTGATCACTCTCTGTGTCTTAAAAATAAATAAATGTTAATTTTTTTTTTTAAAAAGCAATCAATCAAAAACTAATCCATAATCTACACAAATGCTACAATTAGCAGACAAGGACATTTAAAAAAGTTATTATAACAGTATTTCATATATGGAAAAAACCCCATGCCTCTCCTTAACTCAATGAATTGTGCAACAACTTCAAGTGGCCTAATATATGTATACTTAGAGTCCACGAAGGAGAGGAGATATAAAAAAAATTTGAAAAACTAATAGCCCCCACATTTCCAAATAAGTAAACCCTATAACCTCACAAATCCAGCAAGGTCAATGAAATCTGAGCACAACATGGATTAAACTACATGTTTAGTTTAATCCATTAAACACGGATAAAACTACACCACGGCACATGATAATCAAACTGGTCAAAGCCAGTGATAAAGAGCAAATCTTAAAAGCAGCCAAAGGAACAAAACCACACATGACACACAGAGCAACAAAGATATAACAATGACAACATATTTCTTGTTGGAAATAATGTAAGCCAGAACTCGGTGGGGCAACATCTTTCAGGCAGTGAAAAGGAGAGGGGGACCAAATAGCCATCAAGCTAGAATTCTATACCCAAATCTTTCAAAAATAAAAGCAAGATAGACTATCTGAGACATACAAGAGCTGGAAGAATTCATCATTAGCAGGCTTACACTGTAGAAATGCCAAAGGAAGTATTTTTTTAAATGTTTATTTGAGAGACAGAGAGAGAGGGCACGTGCAGTATGCGTGTACAAGGGGGAAAGAGCACTGAGGAGACAGAGAATCCCAAGCAAAGCCCAACGCGGGACTTGAGCTCACAAACTGTGAGATTATGACCTGGGCCAAAATCAAGAGTTGGATGCTTAACTGACTGAGCCACCCAGGTGCCCCTAAAGAAAATATTTTTAAGCAGAAGGAAAAGGATAGCAGACGGAAATGTGGATCCACACAAAGGAATGAAGAACATTAGAACTGGTAACTATATAGGTTATGATTTCACTTCACTATATGTATGTATATCATTTCACTATATGATTTCACTTATATGTAGAATCTCAGAAAAAAACAAACAAACAAGGGGTGCCTGGATGGGCTAAGTCAATGAAGCATCCTACTCTTGATTTCGGCTCAGGATCTCAGGGTCGTGAGATCGAGCCCTGTGTCAGGCTCCACGCTCAGCATGGATTAGCTTAAGATTCTCTTAAGATATTCTCTCTCTCCCTCTCTCTCTCTCTCTCTCTCTCCTCTGCCCCTTTTCCCAACTTGTACACTCTGTCTCTAAGATTTAAAAAAAAAAACAAACACCAAAAACCATAAGATACCTAGGAATAAACCTAATCAAAGAGGTAAAAGATCTGTATGCTGAAAACAATAGAACGCTTATGAAAATAAATTGAAGAAGACGAAAGAAATGGAAAAACATCCCATGCTCAAGGATTGGAAGAACAAATATTGTTAAAATGTCTATACTACTCAAAGCAAACTACACATTCAATTCAATCCCTATCAAACACCAGTATTTTTCACAGAGCGAGAACAAACAATTCTAAAAGTTGTATGGAACAAGAAAAGACCCCGAATTATAATGTTGGGAAAAAACAAACAAACAAAGCTGGAGGCATCATGATTCTGGACTTCAAACTGTATTACAAAGCTGGAATCATCAAGACAGTGTGGTACTGCACAAAAACAGACACATAGATCAATAGAATAGAATAGAGAACCGAGAAATGGAGCCACAAATATATGGTCAACTAATCTTCGATAAAGCAGAATATCCAATGGAAAAAAGATAGTCTTCGCAATAAATGGTGTTGGGAAAACTGGACCGTAACATGCAGAAGAATGAAACTAAACCACTTTTTTACACCATACACAAAAATAAATTCAAAATGGATGAAAGACCTAAATGTGAGACAGGAAACCATCAAAATCCTAGAGGAGAACACAGGCAGAAACCTCTTTGATCTCAGCTAAAGCAACTTCTTACTAGAGACACGTCTCCAGAGGCAAGGGAAACAAAAGTACAAATGAACTACTGAGGAGTGCCTGGGTGGCTTAGCGGGTTGAATGCCTGACTCTTGGTGTTGGCTCAGGTCGTGATCTCAGGGTCGTGGATTGAACCCCGCATCAGGATTCTCTCTCCACTTGAGATTCTCTCTCTCCCTCTCTCTCTGCTCCCCCCCATGCATACATGTATGTGTGTGTCCATGTTCTTAATTAATTAATTAATTAATAGGGGCACCTGGGTGGCTCAGTTGGTTAAGTATCTGACTTGGCTCAGATCATGATCTTACAGTTCGTGAGTCTGAGCCCCGTGTCAGGCTCTGTGCTGACAGCTTGGAGCCTGGAGCCTGTTTCAGATGCTGTGTCTCCCTCTCTCTCTCTGCCCCTCCCCTGCTTGCACTCTGTCTCTCTCTCTCAAAAATAAACGTAAACAAACAAACAAACAAACAAACATTTTTTTAAATGAATTATTGGGACCTCATCAAGATAAAAACCTTCTGGGGCACCTGGGTGTCTCAGTCGGTTAAGCTTCTGACTTCAGCTCAGGTCATAATCTCACGGTTTGTGAGTTCGAGTTCTGCATCGACTCTCTGTTGACAGTGCGGAGCCTGCTCAGATCCTCTGTCTCCCTCACTCTCTGCCCCTACCCCACTCTTGTGCTCTCTCTCTCAAAAACAAACATCCATGAAAAAAAGATAAAAAGCTGTACAGCAAAGGAAACAATAAACAAAATTAAAAGGCAACTGATGAAATGGGAGAACATATTTGCAAATGACATAATCTGATAAAGGGCTAGTATCCAAAATATATAAAGGACTCAACACCCAAAAAATCAAATACATAATCCAGTTAAGAAAAGGGCAGAAGACATGAATAGACAGTTTTTCAAAGAAGACATCCGGAAGGCTAACAGACACATGAAAAGATGCTCAATATCACTCATCATCAAGGAAATACAAATCAAAATCACAATGAGATACCACCTCACATGTGTCAGAATGGCTAAAATTAATAACTCAGGAAACAACAGATGTGGAGAAAGGGGAACCCTTCTGCACTGCTGGTGGGAATGCAAACTGCTGTAGCCACTCTGGAAAACAGTATGGAGGTTTTTAAAAAGTTAAGAATAGAACTACCCTACAACCCAGCAATTGTACTACTAGGCATTTAACCAAAGGGTACAAAAATGCTGATTTGAAGGGGCATGTGCACCCAATGTTTATAGCAGCACTATCAACAATAGCCAAAGTATGGAAAGAGCCCAAATGTCCATTGATGGATGAATGGATGAAAGATGCGGTGTATATATATACAATGGAGTATTACTTGGCAATCAAAAAGAATGAAATCTTGCCGTTTGCAACTACATGGATGGAACTGGAGGGTATTACGCTAAGTGAAATTAGTCAGTGAAAGACAAAAATCCTATCACTTCACTCATATGAGGACTTTAAGAGACAAAACAGATGAACATAGGGAAGGGAAACAAAAATAATATAAGAACAGGGAGGGGGACAAAACAGAAGAGACTCATAAATATGGAAAACAAACTGAGGGTTACTGGAGGGGTTGTGGGAGGGGGGATGGGCTAAATGGGTAAGGGGCACTAAGGACTCTACTCCTGAAATCATTGTTGCACTATATGCTAACTAATTTGGATGCAAATTTTAAAAAATAAAAAATAAAACAAGGTAAAAAATAAACAAAAAATAAACAAAAAACCAAATGAATGAATAAACAACAACAACAAAGAGAAAACACTTGTAAATACGGAGAACAAACTGGGGATATGGACAAAATGAGTGAAAAGGGTTAAGAGGTACCAACTTGCAGTTATAAAATAAATAAGTCACCAGATGAAAAGTACAGCATAGGGAATATAGTCAATAATACTGTAATATACTTATTGTGGTGAGCATTTCATAATGTATATAATTGATCACTGTGTTGTGAGCATTTCATAATGTATATAAAAGATCACTGTGTTGTACACCTGAAACTAATTTAATATTACATGATCTATATATACTTCAATAAAAGAGATAATTGAGGGGCACCCAGGTGGCTCAGTCAGTTAAGCATCTGACTTCAGCTCAGGTCATGATCTCATAGTCTGTGATTTCAGGCCCCACATCAGGCTCTGTGTCTACAGCTCAGAGCCTGGAGCCTGCTTCAGATTCTGTGTCTCCCTCTCTCTCTGCCCCTCCCCCACTTGCACTCTGTCTCTCTCAAAAATACAAAAATAAAAAAAGATAACTGACTATTTAAACAAAAAAAATAATATGGTGTGCTAAAAGTAAAATGTATGAAAACAATAGCACAAAGGTCAGGAGGGGAACAATGGAAGTACACTATTTATTGTAAGGTTCTTATACTATTCATGAAATCATATAATATCATTTGAAGATAGACTGTGATAAGTTAAACATGAACACTACAAACCATTAAACAGCTACTAAAATAACAAAACCTGAGTTGTAACTATTTATCCCCCCACCAAAAAATAATAAAACGTACTAAATCAACCCAAGAGCAGGAAGAAGAAGAAAAAGAAAAAGAAAAGAAACAAAGAACAGATGGGATACATAGAAAAGAGTAGACAGTAGCTTTAAATGTAAGCATATAAATAATTACATTAAATATAAATGGTATAATCACCTAATTAAAAGATAGAGTTGTCATACTGGATAAAAAAGCAAAAGCCAACTATATGCTGTCTATAAGATTCATCTTCAATACAAAGATATAAGTAGGTTAAAAATATGGAAGAAATTATGCTTTGCTAACACTAATCAAACGAAACCTTGAGTGGCTATATTTACTATAGGACAAAGTCAATTTCAAAGCAAAGATATTACCAGGGATAAATGAGGTTATTCCATTGTGATAGAAATGTCAACTATTAGAAAAGACATAACTTAAGAATTTATGTATCTGATAATAGAACTTCCAAATATATTAAGGAGAATAGGAAAGAGAGACACATAAGCACTCAATTATAGTTGGAGATTTCAATATCCCTCTCTCAATAATTGACAGAAAAAATATATAGAAAATGAGTAATGATACATCAGACTTGAAAAATACTACCAACCTACTTGACCTAGTTGACATTTATAGAATACTCCACACCAAATCAGCAGACTACATATTTTCTTTCAAGTGGACACATAATATTTATCAAAATAGGCCATATTCTCATCTATTACCAGAATTCATTGGCTATAAAACAAGCCTCAATAAATTTAAAAGGATTTCAGTCATCCAACATATTGTTCTGTGACCACAATGGAATTAAATAACAAATTAACAGATCTGTAAAATCTCCAAATATTTAGAAACTAACCAACACACTCCTAAGTAACCCTATTGGTCAAATAAGTCAAAATGGATATTAGAAACTATTTTGTACCAACTGAAACTGAAAACACAACATGTCAACATGTGGGATGTTGCTCATATAGTATTCATCTTCCCCAGTGTCCACTTTTAAGAAACTAGAAAAAGAAAAGGAAATTCATCACTGAGTAAGGAGAGAAAATGGAATGATAAAGATCAAAGCAGAAATTTTTGAAAAGGAAAACAAAAATAGAGAAGTCAGTGTAATGAAAAGGCACTTTTTAGAGAAGATAAGTAAAACTGATAAACTTCTGGCCAGATTTATCAAGAAAAGACAAGAGAAGACACAAATTATCAATATCAAAAATGAGAGGAATGACATCACTACAATTCTACAGATACTAAAAGGATAATGAGGGATTATTATAAAATACTTTATGTCAATAACTTCAAGATGAAATAGATTCCCTGAAAGACATGAACTACTCAAAAAAATAAAGTATGTAATTTAAGTAGCACTATTACAAAAATAAAATCTGTAGTTTAACACTTTCTCACAAAGAAAGCTTCAAGCCCACATGGCTTCACTGGTGAATTCTAGCAAACATTTAAGGAAAAAATAATGCCAATTCTGCACAAACTGTACTAGAGAATTGAAGAGAGGGGAATACTTCCCAACTCAATTTTAAGGCCAACATTCACCTTATGAAAAATAGATAAAGACATTAGAAGAAAGGATAGATAGAAGATCTCATATACTGCTGGCTGGAATGCAAAATGGTACATCCACTTTAGAAAACAGGTAAGCAGTTTCTTAAAAAGTTAAATATACACTCAGCATATGATGTAGCAATCCTGCCATTAGGTATTTTACCACCTGCCCCCCTCCCCCAATGAAAACATATGCTCACACGAAGACCTGCATGTAAGTGTTTTAAGCAACTTTATTCATAAAGGCCAAAAAGCTAGAAACAACTCAAATGCCCATTAACTGATGAATGCATAAACAAACTGGTATATCCTCATAACTGCAATACTACTCGGCAATAAAAAGGAAATGAACTACTGACATGTGCAAAAACATGGATGAGTCTCTGGGGTGCCTGGGTGGCTCAGTCAGATAAGTGACCGACTTTGGCTCAGGCCATGATCTCATGTTCCGCAGGTTCATGCCCTGTATTGGGCTCTGTGCTGACAGAGCCTGGAGCCTGCTTCGGGTTCTGTGTCTCTCTCTCTCTCTCTGCCCCTCTCCTGCTTATGCTCTCTGTTTCTCAAAAATAAATAAACGTTAAAAAAGTTAAAAAAAAAAACAAACATGGATGAATCTCAAAAGGATTATGCTGAAAGGAACCAATCACAGAAGACTGCATACTGTATGATTTCATTTATTTATTTTTTTTAATGTTCATTTATTTTTGAGAGAGAGAGAGAGATGGAGTGCAAATGGGGAAGGGGTAGAGAGACAGGGAGACACAGAATCCGAAGCAGGCTCCAGGCTCTGAGCTGTCAGGACAGAGTCCGATGCAGGGCTTGAACTCACAGACCGCGAGATCATGACCTGAGCTGAAGTCGGACGCTTAACTGCCTGAGCCACCCAGGTGCCCCTTGTATGATTTCATTTATAAGACACTGTAGAAAAGGCAAAACTATAGGGACAAAAATTAGGTTGGTGGTTGCCAGGGCTGGTGGTGAGAAAAGGGGATTGGCTGCAAAGGCACATAGGGGCCTTTTGGGGTGACAGAAACATTCTACGTCTCAAATGTGGTGGTGGTTACATAACTACACGTTTGTCAAAACTCATCAAACTGTATGCTTAAAAAGAGTAAATTTTATACCTCAATAAATCTGACTTAAGAAAACAATAAAACAAATCTAAGTAAACAACTAAGTGAAAATACACATAAGAAAAATCAACTTACAGTGTTTCCAATTCAACGGTCATCATGAGGATGCTCTCAACTGTTGTAAGTGACACCTGTGTTGATCCCATGTCTCTGAAGGAGAAAGCCCAAACATGCGTGATTTGAACCCAAGGATAAAAATTCTGTACCTAAAAAGATACTTAGCAACATGTGATTACTTCAATTCTGGCTTCTTTGTCAAGTCAGCTCAAGAGTTTTCTTGCTATGGACAATAATTTCAGAAAGCTCCCAATGAAGACATTTTATGTGCATCATCAAATTAATCACCTTGGTGCTCAACAGTACAATCCTTTTTACTCTTATCCTCATTTTCATTCTCAATTGCATCCACCTCTCTTGATTAGTCTTTTTTTCTTTTAATATACACCTTACTCCACTTTCCACTTTGAGATAAATGGTATTTCTACCTACATCTACAAGTCCCATGTCTGTTATGTGTTCTTCAATACTACTCCTTCCTCTGCAGGCTATCTTGCCCATATACGTTTTTTCTTTGCTAATAATGCTTATTTCAATAACCCAGTTAAAATTTAAATTACGACTTTTTAACCAAAACGCAAAATACTTAATCTTTTGATGACAACAAAAAAGATCAGAAATCATCTCATGAGCCATGAGATTGTTGCAATACTTACAAATATTTTAATGCTGGCAACTTAAAAAGATAGGAATCTTCAACAGTTGACAGAGGGTTACGACTGATAATTCTGAAAAATGCAATGGAATTAAAATTATCTGCATTTCCAGTAATGACTACCATGAAAGTTTATGTTCATTTTGGGGGTATGGAACTGGAAGGTGAAAACTAATCATTTTCTGCCTTTGCCTATAAATCACCCTTAGATTCTGTAAAGCACTCTTCCTTTGGGAACTACCCAGCTCTCTGGACGATAAAGTGGAGAACAGAAAGAGGAAAAAAAAAAAATTTTTTTTTTTACGTGGACAGCAAAGCAAAGATATGCCAAAGAACTTTTTGGGCTGAAAATCCTAGAAGTGACTATGCTGGTAGGAAGCCCAGGCTCTGTAGGAAATACTGTTTCTAGTGTCCTCTGTAATTCTAGGTGCTTTTCCTTTATCTCTAGAAATGTAAAAAATTCCACAGTTTAAAACACCCGGTTAAAGACAAAAATAGGACCAATTCCTCAGTTTGGGGGCCAAAGACAAAGGGATTAATCTAAGAGGAAATGGTGAAAGCTATACCCCCACCATGTGTATTCTCCTATGACAGCCTTTGTTAGGTGGCATATGATCCCGTTTCCTTATCCATCTCCTGGACTGCCAGCTCCTTGAGGGCAGGGACCATACTCTATTGTCATTTTTGTCCCTGTGCCTGACAGAGTGCTTGTTATTTACTAGTTACTTAGTGAAGGCTTGTTGAATAAATAACTTTTTGTCACTGCTTGACACAAGTTTTTATTCCAAAATGCCGAGTAGATTTTCTTCTCAGTTCTTTACAGCAAAAATAAAGTGAAGGAAACAGGAAGAAAGAAAAGAAAATCTGCCTTTAGGTTGACTCTGCTCAAGAATCATCACTGTACTTTTGCAAAATTATAAGGATAATCATCACAACCAATACTATTGAGCCATAGGGCATCTGTGATCAGCATTTCACATTTAAACCTCACAATAACCTTATGTGATAGATACATCATTACCCCATTTTACAAGTGAGGAAACTGAAGTACAGAGAGGTTGTATAATTTGTCCCAGTTTGTCAAGCCAGTCAAGAAGCAGAGCTGGAATCTGAACTCAGTTCTGACTCCAAAGCCTGTATTTAACTTGTATGAAAAAAAAAGGGGGTTTAAAATAGCCGTTACCTTAAACTTAACTTTGAGAGCATTAAATATAGAAACACTTTGCTGAACTTCATCTCTCCATCTGGGAGAGCTTCTCTAAGAATTACATTTTCTATTTTTATTCCTTTCCTCTAATCATCTCTCATGATTAAGTATTTAATTAGCCTGTGATCATTGAGACTTTAGAGATTTCATTTTTTATTTTTGTATTCTATTTTTTGAGAGAGAGAGTACAAGAGTGTGAGTGAAGGAGAGGCAGAGGAAGAGAGAGAGAGAGAATCCCAAGCAGGCTCCATGCCCAGTGCAGAGCCTGACATGGGGCTTGATCCCATGACCGCAAGATCATGACCTGAGCCGAAATCAAGAGTCAGGCAGTTAACTGAGCCACCCAGGTGCCCTGAGACTTTAGACATTTTAAAGCCCTGTTACAGGTGAATCAGTGAAAATGAGAAAGGAAGGACGTCTGAAAATTCATCCTTCCGTAAAAGCAACAACAACAACAAAAAACTAGCAAAAATGGTCAAAATCAACTTTCTCAGAACTTTGGAAATTTTAACCAATGGGCTTGCAGCAACCCGGAGAGCATTTATTAAAGAAAAAATTACTAATTTCTATGAGAACAGTGAGCTCTGTTGTTTTAACTTGTCCTCAACCTCTGCTCTCCATCGTGATGGTAGCCTTAAAAATTGCCCACATCCCAGGGGAACAGAAGGGAGCTCAAGTTCCTTAAAGCCTCGTTCCCAAGGAACAAACTGTCATTGTTTTACCTGTCTAGTGGGGTCCCTAAAAAACTTCACTTGAAAGCCTTGCCCTTGACCTCACTGAGAACTGCACAGTGCTAAAATAGCCTCTTCCCAAGGGGCATTTTTTGAAAACAATTATAGATAAATGTTTTAATCTGGCAGCTATGTGAGGCAATTGATAACAAGACAAAAAATAGCCTAAACAAAAAGCCTAAAAGGAAAAAGCTGAGAAATGAGATGTCCATAGGGACTTTGAAATGCTCCAACATCTTCCTGGGTAACTAGAAGACCACAAGACATATTCCTGGGAATGTAGAAAAAAAACCTTAGCACTAATAAATGAGTTCAGCAAGGTTACAGGACACAAGATCAATATGTAAAAATTAGCTTTATTTCTATACATCAGCAATGACTATTCCAAAAATAAAATTAGAAAAACAATTCCATGTATAACAGTACTCAAAAGAACAAAATACTTAGGAAAACATTTAACCAAAGAAGTGCAAGAATCACACTAAAAACCACAAAACGTTGTTGAAAGAAATTAAAGAAGATTGAAATAAGTGTAAAGATATGCCATGTTCACGGATCAGAAGAAAATATTGTTAAAATGGCACTATACCCCAAATTGAACTGTGGTTTCAGTATAATCCCTATCCAAACCCCAACTGACTTCTTTCCAAAAATTGGCAAGCTAATTCTAAAATCTGTATGTCAATTCAAGGGACCGAGAATAGCCAAAATGATCTTTTTAAAAAAAAAAAAAAGTTTATCTATTCATTTTGAGAGACAGCGAGCATACACACCCGTGCAGAAGAGCAAACATGAGCGAGTGTGAGTGGGGAAAAGTGTGAGCAGGGGAGGGGCAGAGGGAGAAGGAGAGGGAGCATCCCAAGCAGGCTCCATGCTGTCAGTGCAGATTGCAACACGGGGTTCCATCTCACAAACCATGAGGTCATGACCTGAGCTGAAATCAAGAGCCGGCCACTTAACCAACTGAGCTACCCGGGTGCTCCAAAACGATTTTGACACAGAACAACAAAATGGGAAGACTCACACGCCCTGGTTTCAAAACCTACTTCAAAACTACAGTAATCACGGTGTGGTACTGGCAAAAGAACAGACATGTAAGTTGATGGAACAGAACTGACAGTCCAGGAACAAATCCTCACATTTATGGCCCACTGATTTTCAACAAGGGTGCCAACACCATTCAACGTGGGAAGACTAGTCTTTTCAAATGATGCTGGGACAACCGTATATCCCCATACAAAATAATGTAGTTGGATTCCTACACTTCACACCATATATAAATATTAACTCAAAATGAGTCAAAGACCTAGAAGGAAGAGCTCAAGCTATAAAACTCTCAGGAGAGAAATCTTTATGACCTTGGATTTAGGCGACGGTTTCTTAGACATGACACAAAAAGCACAACAAACCAAAGGAAAAATAGATAAACTGGACTTTATTTAAAAATAAAAAAACAACCCAAAACTATCATATGTCTGATACAAGTCTAGTATCCAGAACATCCAGAATATATAAAGAACTCTTAAAACTCAGTGAAAAGACAAATAATCAAATGTTTAAATGGGTAAAGGATTTGAAGAGACATTTCGCCAAAGAAAATACATGAATGGCCAATAAGCACATGAAAAGATGCTCAATGTCTTAGGTCATTAGGGAAATATAAATCAAAGCTACAATGAGATAGTACTCTACACTCACTAAGATGGCTATGATCGAACAGAGAGACAATGATAAGTGGTAGCAAGATTTGGGGAAACCAGAATCTTCATACATTGGTGGGAATGTAAAATGGTGTAGTCACTGTGGAAAACAGTTCGGCAGTTCCTCAAAAGGGTTAAATATAGAGTTACTACATGACCCAGCAATTCCACTCTTAGGTATGTACCCAAGAGAATTAAAAACATATGACCACACAAAAACTTGTACATGAATACTCATAGCAGCATTATTCACAATAGCCAAAAAGTCAAAATAATCCAAATGTCCAATAACTCACGAATGGATGAACAAAATGTGACTGGAGCACCTGGGTGGCTCAGTCGGTTAAGCATCTGACTTTGGCTCAGGTCGTCATCTCACAGTTCATGAGTTCGAGCTCTACATCAGGCTCTGTGGTTTTGGATCCTCTGTCCCCCTCTCTCTCTGCCGCTTCCCCGCTTGTGTGTGCGCTCTCTTTCAAAAATAAATAAACATTAAAAAAAGGAATGAAGTACTGAAACATGCTACAACCGGATAAATCTTGAAGCCAACAAGCCATGTGAAAGAAACTAGACACACATTTCTATGAAATGTCCAGAATAGGCAAATCCATAGGGGCAGAAGGTAAATTAGTTGTTGCCAGGGGCCTGGGAGGAGGGGGGAATGGGGAGTAAAGGCTGATGGGTATGGTATTTCTTTCGAGGGGGGCAATGACAATGTTCTGGAATTAGCAGTGATTATTGTCTATCAAAGTATACCATTGGACTATATACTTTATAATGTTGCATATTCTATTATGCGGACTATATCTCAATTTGAAGAAAAAAAAAAAAAAGAACCATGTTGTGATAAATAGAGAACCAGTTGCCAGAAGATCAAACATGTTAGTAGGTGGAGAAAAGGGGAGCGAAGATTCAAACTCTTCCACCACGGAGGTCAGAGGGAGTTAGCGGTGCGGCTGGGAGCCATGCATTTTTGTTCTTGCCTTGGAAACTCCCCTATTCTTCCTATTCCAGCCCCTTCTTCTACGTTTTTTCAGGCCCATTAACATGTCGGGTTTGTGTAACACTAGTTAATATCCAGTCAGACGATGTTATGAAGAGAAAGAACGTGAGTGTCACATGTCTGGTTAAACACAGTTCCTCAACCTTGAGGCTCCGAATGTCCTTTGGCTTTGAAAAAATAAAAATGGCATTAATACCTACAAGCTTACTGGCGGGCTCTGTGCAAGTAACCTCTTCCACGTGTGTGTCTTCCCCTGCCCACTTCTCCCCCCCCCCCCCCCCGCCCCGCCCCCCTGGCTCCCTATTAAGAAAGACTATGAAGAATTATGCAGCCAAAACAATTTAGTAGTTTGTTATCCTTCCCCCAACTATCTCAGTGCTCTACCCCCACTGTCCCCCCCTCTTTCCTGGTAGCTCACCCATGGCCTTATACCCATCGGCTCGGTGCTTCCTCTTACCCAGGCAGCCCTCCTGCTGAGATGAATGCCCTGTGTTTATCTGTAGTGAAAACAAAATACAGGCCACTCCAAGTTATCCTATCTCCTCCTGTCTTTAGTGCCGCCTTCTCTTCATGGAGCTATTGTGCCCGAGCCAAGGGGAGAATGAGAACTGACCCGACAGGTTACATCTGCTGGACCGACAGCAATTGTCTTTCCACAGACTGCGATACGAACGAACGGTGGACGCTGCACTAGACATCATCTCCATTTCCGTTCAATTCCCTCATTTTACAGATAAAACGTGTGCTGACTCAGTCTATTGGCTTTTGGATATTCGTGGGCTTATCTTTATGGGAGTAAAACATAACAACAGTTATCCTCAAAGACTGTCTCATAATCAAAGTTGAAGAAATACTGTTCTAGATATTTTTTTGTTTTTTAAAAAACTCTATCTTATTTGAAGAGGAAAACTCAAGTATTTTTGCAAAAGCTTTCCGTTGCAGAGCAACGGGACAGACTAAAGGTAGCTCACAAAATAAGGGAACATTTCTTACGTGTTATTTTTTTTTTCTCCAAATTCTTCTACAGAGGTCCAGACAGATGGGCTACGTTTCCTTTCTATTAACTGAGGAGACAGAGAAGACTTGAGGACTGAAGCTTGTCACCACTGTCCTGAATGTACTGAAATCCTAACAGCTTTAGCTGAAAAAATGTCCAAAGCAGGCAGTGAAAATACATTTCAAATAGGACAGACTCCAAACTCTCTATGCTGGAATCCCAAGGCATGGAGGGAAAACTGGCTCCTTGGAGGAAAGCAGTTGAAGAAATAAGTAGAGTGATCTAGACCCTATTCCAGTATGTTTGAAGTACTTGGGGATAGAATAACCCCTTTCCTTTATTCATCTACATAGGTTCATGAGCCATGAGAACATGACTCCCCATGCGAAGCTCCTCAATACAAGACATCTAACGGCATCACGTAGATCCTCTCTCAGGGGTTGGGCGGGGGGAGGGGCGAAGCCTAAAGAATCTGAAATGGTGAGCCCATGTTTTAATTCAAGTTCTGAGAACAGCCTTGAAGAGGAGTTTCTGGCAGTGAGGAACAGCCCAAGAAGCAAGGGCCCCGGAATCAGGCAGACCTAGGTCTGAATTCTGGCTGTCACTTCCTGGTGAAGGGACTTAAGTAACGAACGTCTCCGAGTCTTTTTAGCAGCATTTACCTCATAAGGCAATTTGAGGATTAAAGGAAAGAGCATGTGCAAAGCACCTAGCATAAGGCTGGGCACAGAGTGGGTGCCTAGCAGTGACGATGTGATATTTGCACCAGGCGGTGAGCAGGAAGCCTGGGGATGCCCATAGGTGGCATGGCCAGGAGCTCCCGAAGCATAGGGAAAAGGAGCTCCCTGCTCGAAAGGTCCTATTCCAGTGAGAAGCTGACTCCAAGGGACGACGCCCAAAAGGCCGGTTGTCATTCAGGTCCTACCTAGTGCCAGGGAATGCGGAATTGTATTACTCGCGAAGCTTCTTAAGTGGTTCTGTCACTTATTGACAGTGTGAACCTAGGCAAGTCACCCGATGTCTCTGAGTTTCAACTTCCTCATCCCCAAAATGAGGATGATACTACCTGTATCACAAGAGTTGCTGGAAAAACGAAAATGAAGTGCCGTGTGAGGGGCCACATCCGGAGCATTTCCCACGTGCCAAGCTCTATTCTAAGAGTTTAAGACACACTGTCTTACTTGCAGCACAAGCGAAAGGTCTCAGCGTAGTGCCGGAGCGCAGTAAATACCT
This sequence comes from Panthera onca, assembly GCF_046562875.1. Lineage (NCBI taxonomy): Eukaryota > Metazoa > Chordata > Mammalia > Carnivora > Felidae > Panthera > Panthera onca. Next base: position 775,782 of record NW_027675820.1, read on the forward strand.
AACAGAGGTAGGTATTAAAGAAATGATATGGGGCAGAGGAGCAACTACCATGCTTCCCAGAGAAAGAAGATGCCTTGGCATATACGTGGGAAGAATCAGATGCAGCTGGGAGAAGAAAAGTAACAGTTGGGTATGACTATCGCAAAGCTTCTGAACTACCACACACGGAAAACAATAAAAGTTACCCTAAATCACCCCAAAAGGACAGCCCTGAGTTGTCATCTTCATCCTTAACGTTGATGCCTTTCTGAATCTGAGAAGAAGCTGTCAGGATTTCCAGTACATACCAAAAAGCGATGACAATATCCTGAAGTGTGTCAACTTGTGTGGGCACGCAGCCGTCTAAAAGGAAGCAGATGGCGGTTGACTGGGGGAGCGTTAGGGCGTCTCTGTGACTGCGGCTCGACTTTGCCTTCAGAGGGTGGCCACACCTACCTCAACGATATTCTCAACAATAATTCAAAAGGGGTAAGGCTTAGATTTTCCTTATTCTCCCTTAGAGCTTATGTTCTTGGCACAATACTGATGCACCACAGACGAGCCAGCATGTGAATGTGCTCTATCCCGATAAGGTACAGCCTTTCTACATCGTAGAGTCCTTCGGCTTCTAAACTCATGGAGCTCGTACTGTTAGAAGCAATGAAGTGAATTTTTTAAAATAAGCCATCGGTCTGCACCTGTGTAGGTGAATGAAGGAGAAGCACTTTAAAGTCAGGAAAAAAAAAGTATACTTAACATTTAGGATTATCAACCACTGTTGGTTTTCCATAATATATTTCATTCCTGATTTCATCTGAAAGAAATAGGATTATTACTACCATTCAAAAAGTGGTACCTTATTAATAAACTCTTGGCATGGCTTTGAGGTGGATTTCAGATTCAAAATAGACTTTACCACACCGCTAACGTGTTCACTCAGTGTTTATCAATAACTTAAGAGGCTTCATTCAAAAAACTCACTGAGATAGAATTACCTGAAACCCAGGGGTGAATCGAGGCCTTGTAGGGTCTGGACCTCATCTACTTTGGGAAATCCTGCCTCATCAAAACATGCAAAATTATGCGTACAGGAACTGCGAGGGTCCCTCCCAAGACTTTGGAAGGGGCCTATGTAAGTGAGAAGACCTGAAGTTTAAGCTTCAGTCAGTTCAAGATAAATCCACCTCAGCTGGGGCCCAAAAGGTTTACAAACTTATTTAATGCTGGAGAAAATATTGTTTCAACTTATAAACACCCCAGTAATTAAGTCACATAGGTAATAACGTGACTGAATTCACGGGATGGCATCTCCCTTGCGCATGCTCTCTTTCTCTCAGAATAAATAAATAAACGTTAAAAAGAAAAAAGAAAAGAAAAGTTTGGCCCCAAACAAGGAGCCCAACCTCCAATACACACTTACTGTACTGTGATAATTTTTTGGAAGTTAACTGTGAATTCGTTTTAGTAGTACAGCTCTATTCAAACCACATTGAAAGGGCGGGCCTACGCCGGCTGACTCCATCTTGTTCTGTGTCCTTCACCTTGACCACACCTCCTCCCCTTGAGTAACCCCCCCCCCACCTGCCTAACAGCACTCTTCCCCAGGACCCTTCCCCAGCCAATCAGCTGAGGCCACAGCCATTACCTCACCAACTGCCCCTAGGCCCCCATAAAACCTTTGTCCTTTTGAAACTGGCTCTCTCTCCCCGGTATCTCACCTCTGCATCAGTGCAGGTAGGGGATTGAGCTCGAGCTAGCTCGAATAAAGGCTCTTTTGCTTTTACATCGGACTCGGCTCCCTGGCGGTATTTGGGGATCACGAATTCTGGGCATAACACACATGACATGAGTATTAATTTATTCTCAATACCAGCTAGCTCTGGTTCTTTAATTACCTTTTTCTGTCATGTAAGATCGATGAGGGAGCATGAGGCAAGTTGAGGGCAAAATACAAGTTAGCACATGCCCCCGCCCCAGGTGGGATATGTGTGATTCTGGCTGCTCGAGGACAAAGGAAAGGAAAGAAAACAAATGGTTAACTGATAAGAGATCTCAGTCGGGCAAGATAGGAGTTTCCATCAGTTTACAAATATCTTAGTAAATTACAAGAAAAAGGCAATCTTATCAATAGCCTAATCGCCAGAAACCTACAGAATCAGCTTCCTGGAGCCCCAACATCACCCCTCCATAGTGATATGGGGAACAAAGGCAAGAAGGAAATCTCAGGTAAAATTAAATTTCCTTATAACCTGCAGCCTATTGACAGATACTTGAGGCAGGCAAATAAAATATTTCTCCAGGAACTCCCTACTGTCTTAATGCTTTGCTAGACGGAAAAACAACCTTAGCTTGACAATAGCAAGGCCTCTGGTATCTTAGGAGTCCTCTTTCACATATCACAGTCCCTCTGGAGACTTCCCTTTTGACTTGACCTCCCAATTCCATAGCATATAACCTGTCACTCTTCACAACCCCAGTGCAGTTCTTTCTGCCCACGGTCCTGTCCCTGTGCTTTCATAAAATCGCCTTTTTGCACCAAAGACATGTTCAAGAATTCTTTCTTGGCCGTCGGCTCCCGACTCCCCACCATCTCCCCAAAACTTCATCAAGATGAACGTGAAAACTCAACACAAGCAAGTTGTTGCCTTGTCCACGACAAATCTTTTCTATTCCACAACCATCCCCTACTTTGTCACCCCCCAGCTCGTTACCCTGCTGCACTGATGCCAGCATGACTCACATACGTTTTCCCATCAACGGCCATCTTTTTCTCCTTCCAGTATGAAAGATTCTTGGGGACAGTCCCTGTGTATTCTTTGTACCCCCAGTACTTAGTACACTGTCGACACAGAGTGCGCGTGGCACTGAGTGTTTTTCAATGAATTCATTCATTGTTATCAACGGATTCCACCCTATTTTGTCCTGTATTGCCTACCTAACTATGAAATTCAGATTCTTAGAAGAGACTCTCGGTGTTATAAGATGCTTAGTAGAGGTGGTGAGTTTTAAGACATTATATTGACACCACTAAAACCTCTTGGTGGAGAAACTCAATGAGCCCGTTCTCTGGCATGCCGGCAAAACAAAAAACTGACCCTCAGTATTCTTTCCCCAAGTTAGGCATCAGCAAATTAATGAGAGGAGAGAGGAGGCCCCTGCTCTTGGGCACCCGCAGGAACTTACTCCAGCTCCGGACACACCGTAAACACTTTCATCTAATGGAAGATAAGTTGTGAAATCGGATTTCTGAACCACAAGACAGTAAGACAGTCTTTTCCAGCGTCTGCTTTAGAGGAGGGTCTTCAACCTTGAGTCTAAAAATCCCCCTCAGGCCACTGAACACGTCCAGTATGATTTGCTTTTTTACAGAGAAATCACAGAATTTTCCGGCTGAAAGGGAATAACACACTTCTTAATTGAAGAGTGGTCAGGAAAGAAAACACATGGAGAGCAGTGCCCTGTGGCAGGCATTCAGGAGTTCTTTCTGCTTTCCTGATGGCTCAAGAAGCACCCACACCTTTTGCTGCCTGGAGAACTCTGTGCTAAACTTAGTTCTTTGAAGTTCTCTTTTGCATAGGAAACTTGCACATGAGCAGGAATCAAAGTTAAATTCAAAAGTGGATTTCAAGGACCATGCACACCTTGGGGAAGCATCACTGTCACGAATTCCCATGATAATACTGACTTGGGTGTTACTTGCTTGGGGCTTTCATTGCCCACAGAAAGCTGGTTACGAGGGAGGGCAGAGAGTGCCATTTAGGAGTTAAGACAAGTCTCTTGGTCTCTTTGTACCTTAGTTTCCTCATTTGAAAAAAAAAAATGGATTTTAAGACCTACTTTCCAGAATTCATACTGGGTTTATTAACACACACCTAACCAATCACTGTATGATATTTTTACATGTAGTTTTTTTTTTTTTTTTTTTTACATGTATTCATTTTCTATTTCACTTACAGCTTGTGTAAAAACGGCATTCCATGCCAGGCCTGAAATGTTCCAAAGCTCAGTTCGGTGAGTAAATTGCAACCAAGATTTCTACACACACACACACACACACAAAAAAAACAAGACACAAACAAAGAGAAAAAAAAGATATTCTTTCAGAATATTTATCCTTTGGCAGTGATTCTAATTTATAGATAATGAAACATAACCACAATACTCTCTCCATACACTAAAGAAATCTCACTAGGAAAGATACTTGCCTTTTTAAAAAAATATTTGCAAGAAAGATTTATACTTTCATGTTTATACATGTGGTGCATTAGATACAAATCAGTAAATGCTCAATAAATAACTTGTGTTAAGTAAGTATTTTTTTCTAGAGAAGTAAGTTTATTTCTCTAGAAAAACGTTTCACAACTTTAGCACTGTTGAGATTTATGGTTGGATAATCTTTGTTATGGGGGGGGGGTGCTGCCCTGTGAACTGTAGGGTGTGACAGCAGCCCTGGCCTCCACCCACTAGATGCCAGGAGCACATCTACAGTCTGACAATCAAAAATGTCTCCAGACACTACCAAGTGTCACCTGGATGCAAAATCACCCTGGCAGAGAACTGCTGCTCTAGAACGATTCACTCTGATCTCTATAATAACTCTCACACCAAACTTTGCCACAGACAAAAAAGATTTGCTACATAATTTTAGTAGCTTTCGACTAATAAAGTTTCATTCATTCCAAATGAATAACAAAGAGGTTTACAATTAAGTTTAATACAAATTCCAAATATAATGAATTTATATTTGTAACTTACATAAACTTCAAAAAAGGTAGTGATTCAAATGTACGTCTTTCAATAGATTGTATTTTATTGCAGGATAAATCTCTAGGAAAAGGAAAAGGAAAATATTGCCTCAATTAGCTATAAGATATCTAATTAGTAGGATGGTAGTATTGAATAAGTAGCTTTTGGCTAAACTCTGAGTATTAGGAATTGTTATTTGAACCTTCCAGAGCCCCTAACCCTGTCCTCACCTTTCTTAAGAGTCTCACCTTTGTGATCTTCATACATAAAATATACAACTATAGATCTTGATAGATCTTGGAAGTAATCTTTCCTGAGAGCAGAAGAATTGATTAAATGACTGTTTGTGGCCTCATCAATTTCTAAATTATGAGCTCAAAGTTGTGATCGCCACATATAATTTCTAATATTAAAAGGGATATTCTCACATTAGCACACCTTCCTGGTTTAGTTCTATTTCTTGACACCAAGTCAATACCAGAAGAGGTAAAAGATACCTTTTCATTTAACTTGAAAAGAAGTTACTCCTCTAATCAATACCTAACTTTGAACGAACTCAGAATTATATTATCATATTAATAGAAATTTATTTTTGGTTGTACGTTGCCTAAACGGTCTATGAATTTATCAATTGCTTCAGCTGCAAGTGGGGCCAACAAAAAAACAACACGGTCCTGGATTTTTATTTGGAAACACCCATTCTTGATTATGGTTGACCCTCTTATTTCCATGGATTTCAGCCGAGTCCCTCACTTTCCACCTACATGGGTACCACCATCTTCTGACTGGCATTTTCATCTCTGGTCTCTCCCATTCTAATCTATACTGCACACAGTCACCAGATTAATTCTCCAGGAGTGGTTCTCAAATATCAGAGTCACTTGGGAACTTACTCAAGATGCAAATTCTCAGCTCTACTCTGGACTGAGTGAATCAGGAACTGTGGAGGTGGAACCTGTGTTCTGACAAGGCCTCCCGGTGACCCTGGTGCAGTCTAAAGTTTGTCCTAGAGCACTGCTGTGATAACACGGTAGCCTGGCATATCATCCAAGGCCTTCAAAATCCTAAATCCGGCTCTAGTTTCCTACTCTACAGATACCAAAGAAATTTCTCCTGCATTTTGCCTTTCACTCACTCTATCTTGCAAGCATATTCTTCCCAAGATGTCTATCTGATGATACGTCATAGCCATTCAAGGTTCTGTTCAAACAGTATTTCTCTAGTAACTTCCCTGATCCAACTTGAAGTCTTCCCCCCCTCTTCTGTGTTCCAAAAACAACTTATACTTCTCATTGCCCAAATCCATTTCTTCCCCTCCCCCTCTCCTCCTCCTCCTTCTTCTCCTTCTTTTAATTTTTTAAAGTAGACTCCACGCCCAACCTGGGGCTTGAACTCACGACCCTGAGATCAAGAGTCGCATGCTCTACTGACTCAGCCGGTCAGGTGCCCCAATTTCTTCTTAATATAGTTATTCTGGCATTCCATTTCCTCTGGGAATAAACTCCATGAAAGTATGGACTAGTCTTGCTCATCTGCGTTGTCTACTGTGTTTAAAACTGATGCATGGACAAAGAACAAACTCAAATATTTATAAAATAAATTAACAGCTGGGTAGTGAGTAGAAGGAGCAAAACGACTGAAAAGAAATGTGGTTTTACGACTTTGTGGCTCCCTCTTCTGCACTTTGTCAGTGCTTCATCATCCATTTAGTGCTTAGGCATTATGGTTTAAGCTTCTGTTTATTTTCCCTGTGAAATCATGAGTTCCTACAAGGGTGGGAAGCCTGTCTTAACCATCTGCGTGCCTATGGTACTGGGCATAGGGCCTGTCACATTCTTTTTTAGGTTTTGATTCACATTTTTTTTGAATGAATGAATGAGAACACTTCACCTGACATGAAATAATTGGCTTACAAAGTACCTCATAGTAGAAATAATGAAAGGCCCTATCCATTGCGCAGTTTGTCTCTTTTGGTTTTCTCCAAACTGTGTTTGTAACGTTTGGAGCCCAGATGGCAGAGGTAGCCAAGAAGACCAATACAAAGTGGTTGTCCCCTAAGACTTGGAAGGTTTGATAATTTGAAGGGCTATTTTTAGTGTCATATGAGATTCTTTTTACTCACTACCCTTAAGCCTTCCACATTTGCAAGAAGAATCTATTTTCTAAAGCACATCATTAATAAGGATTAATGAGGGGTGCCTGGATGGCTTAGTCGATTGAGCATCTGACTTCGTTCGGTTCAGGTCATGATCTCACTGCTCATGAATTCGAGCCCCGCATCAGGCTCTGGGCCAACAGCTCAGAGACTGAAGCCCGCTTCGGATTCTGTGTCTCCCTCTCTCTCTGTGCCTACCCTGCTCATACTCTGTCTCTCTCTCTCTCAAAAATAAATAAACATTAAAAAAATTTTTTAAAAAGGATTAATGAAACACACAGCTTTGCATGGCATGGACAAAGAATAAACACTGAACCTCCATAGCAAAGAACATTAGTATCTCTGTATGTCTAATGTACAGAGATATATGCAAACATTTCTTCCTTGACAATGAGGCTGGAGAGATGTTTATTCTGTAATTAGCGAAGTTAGAGGCATTTCTGATGTTTGTTTAGTGTAAACATTTCTAACTATACCACTTAACCATCATTATATTTTTAAAGATTTCATTTTTTTTAAGTAATCTCTATACCTAACATGGGGCTCTAACCTACAACCTCGAGATCAAGAGTTGCAGACTCTAATGACTGAGACAGCCACGTGCCCCTTAGCCATCATTTTTTTAATGTTTATTTATTTTTGAGAGAGACAGAGCATGAGTGGGGGAGGGGCAGAGAGAGAGGGAGACAGAATCTGAAACAGGCTCCGGGCTCTGAGCTGTCAGCACAGAGCCCGACACGGGGCTCGAACCCACAAACTGTGAGATCACGACCTGAGTCAAAGTCGGACGCCCAACCAACTGAGCCACCCAGGAGCCCCAACCCCTTAACCATCATTTTAAACATCTATTTTTATGGTGGCATAAGAATTTCCACACTGATCACAGGAATCTACTCCTGAAGCCAAGTGCACATTGTATGTTAGCTAACTTAACAATAAATGACATAAAAAATAATAATAAAAAAATAAACTAATAAAATTTCCCACACTGAAATCCTTAATCTCTTAATAATTTAATATGTACTTGGTAATACTGCTTACATAATTCACCTGCTTAGTTAAATATTTAATATTTAAATATTTAATTTAGATTAAATTATTTAAAAATTCTGGGTTAATGGCATTCAAATTAATGTAAGTGTTCTATATTTTCTTGTCTTGTAGGTGACAATTTGAGGTTAACTTCAATTCCTCTCATTTTACTAAGCCAACTTTTTCAAACCTTTTCTGTAAAGGCCAGACAGTAAATATTTTAGGCTTTGCAGGCCATATACGGTCTCTGTCACATATTCTCTGTTTCTTTCTCTTCTTTTCTCTTTTACAGCCCTTTAAGAACATGAAAATCATTCTGAACTCATAGGTTGTATCAAGACAGACCATACACAGGATTTGATCCATGGGCCACAAATAATAAATATAAATAAAAGCAGATGGTATATGAACACTTACATAACAAGGTTCATATGGGTGTCCATAATTGCTCAGACTTCATTACCCCTTTTCCTCTACAACTGAAGGGCTTTTTCCTATATCTTGTCTATAAAATTAAAAAGTTGAAAATGCATAGGAGGTATTTAATGCTAGAGATGGGCTGGGTCCCCACAGACTTACAGAGTTATAGAATTTAATAGAGAGAATTATAGAATTCCACTATAGAGAATTATAGAATTCTACTGTTAGAAGAAATTGTTGCAATTATCCAATTTGAACCCTGTATTTTTTAATAAATAATATAACTAAAAACTCATAATAAATGATGAACTGATTAACTTACAAATACTGGAGGGATAGCAGGCCTTCAAATGTGTCTTTATGTAATTCGGTCAGATAATTGTCCCTGAGAATTCTGCAAAATGAAAAGGTCATTTCTGGGTCAAAATGCAAAAATAACTACAACTATTTGCTACACAGGACCGCTAGATGTGAGAGAAACCTGGGTAATGGTGCCACCAAATACACTAATTCTTATTTAATGTAGGGATGGTGATCTCTGCTGTTTGATTCAAATCTTTTCTTCTCACATACTCCTTTGTCTCTCCCTCTCTCTCTCTCTCTCTCTCTCTCTCTCTCTCACACACACACACACACACACACACACACACACACACACCCCTATCCACTCTTCACACCAAAATGTACATTTAATGCCTACTCTCTGGATCACAAAATCTCTGTTAGAACCCAGCCCTGAGTGGCAAAAACATGGACAGAACTGCCACTTCCTCCTCTCTTTTCCCAAATTTTATTGTGGAAGCCCTATTTATAACCATATCAGTGCTACAAGTAAAGCCATCTAATTTTTTTCCCCATCTAAAAAATATCTGTGAGAACTAAAAATGTGCATAAAATGCACATAACATAAATGCTCAGTTTAATAAGTATAGAGTAAATACCCGTGTAACACTATTTGTTCATTCTACTGTTGGTGGATACTAGATTTTTCTAATTTTTAGTTATTATAAACAGTGCTGCTTTGGACATTTTTCTGTTTATATCCTAGTACACATTTGCCTAAGTTTCTCCAGGATTTAACAGGGGTACAAAATTGTCTTCCTAAGAGGTTGTGCTATTTCAAGCTGGCAGATTGAAACATGCCAAGTCTCTACCAAACTCCAAACTCCACCAAAGTCCCTAAGGATGATTAGAAAAGATACAATTAGAAAATCCACAACCTTAGCTCAAAGCCAAGGGAGTAGCTCTACAAACACTCCCCACCAGAAATGCCTTGGAGCCACCTACAGGGTGATTAGCTGGGATACTGCAGTAGGACCAAGGACAGCACATCAACCCCACATCCTTCCTCCTTGGATCTGGCAGCAAAGGGTGTTTTCTTCCAGGCAGGAGCCATTGGTGTTAGAAGGGGGCAGGGTCCCAGAACCCTGGAGGAAGGGTATACACTCTGACTAGCCATTAGAAGTCACCTCCCACCTCTTCTTTAACTCTCAGGGGGACCTGTCACCAATAACAAGCCCCGTGGTTCATTTCACCTCTTCCTTAGGACCAGAAAACAGAAGCAAGTCAAATCTCAACTACAAAGATAAATTGCACTCAGGAATGACCAAATGGAGTGAGAAAGCCAATTCTATTCAGGACAGAAAATAAAAAACAAATATAACAGCTTATAGTCAATGACACAGTTAACAGAGAAAACACAAAAGGATTTGAGAATACCAACATTAATGGGGCACCTGCGTGGCTCAGTCGGTTAAGCATCCGACTTCGGCTCAGGTTGCAGTCCATGGGTTCAAGCCCTGCACTGGGCTCTGTGCTGAAGCTCAGAGCCTGGAGCCTGCTTCCGATTCTGTGTCTCCCTCTCTCTCTGCCCCTCCCCAACTTGCACTCTGTCTCTCACTCTCTCTCTCTCTCAAAACTAAACAGTATACAAAATTTAGAATGGCATCATTAATATATCCTCAGACAGAGGTAAACAGTACATCTAATAAAAAGAACCAACTCAAGATTATATGAATGAAAAGTATTATCATTAGTAAAAAACTCAGTCTATGAGCAGCAGAAACGGTCGTTGAATAAATTAGAAAACTTGAGAGATCTGGCCACTGATTTCTTACCAATACTTGAAATTCTATGTATTTATTATATTTACATATTTGTTTTTATATTATATATTTGTAAACCCCTTGACAAGTGGGATATTTGGTCAGTTTTGTTCTTGGGCTTATATCCCTGGCATGTAAAACAGTTCCTGGGACATAGGAGATGCTCCATAAATATTTGTTGAATGAATTCAGAAAGTGACAGGTATCAATTTGCAAATATACTACTTTTAATTAAAACAAATCATTCATTTATCATCATTTATGAGAATAAGTACAACTTCACAGGAAAACAAATGTCTTTCTCCACCTCCGCCCCAATTTGTGACTCAATCTTTTGAGACAAGAACCTTTTGAGAATTTCATAAAAGCTATGGAATGGACCCTTTCCCTAGAAAACTGCACTTTCTTGAATACGTGCAAAGGTGTGCATGCGATTTCAATTTGCAGACCATCCCTTTAGGGCTCAGGTCCGTGAATAGAATGGACTGAATTTGTGGGTGCCAAACTTGGATGGGAAATAGAATCACATCTCTATTTTCACAAACCTCTAACTAGAATTAGCATTTCCTTCCATTATGAATGTAGGCAACAAACCACAGATTAGTGTAGTTAATTTGGTCCCCAGCAGAAATCAGATATTTTCATATCACATATTTGGCATGGATATCTCAAAATATCATTTATTCTCATCAGTACCTTGAAGTTATAATAGTTAGTAGGCGTACCATTATATTTTGTTATTTAATATTCTAACAGAAGCAGATTTATTGCTATATCACTAATCTTTTTAAAAATTTTTTGAAAACTCTATTTCCACATAATTTCCTTTTCCTATATATTTTAACTTATTATACATTTGAAAACATCATCCCAAGAACATAAGCTTCTGCAGATCATCAATACATATATAGAAGGGTGCCTGGGTGGCTCAGTCTGTTAAGTGTCCAACTTCAGCTCAGGTCATGATCTCACGGTTCGTGGGTTCGAGCCCCACATTGGGCTCTCTGCTGACAGATCAGAGCCTGGAGCCTGCTTCCAATTCTGTGTCTCCCTCTCTTTCTGCCCCTCCCCTGTTCATGCTCTGTCTCTCAGCAATAAATAAATGTTAAAAAAAATTTTTTTAAAAATTTGATATATAGAAAAAAAGGTTAAAAATCCTGCCCCAGGGGACTATTGACCCATAGTTAAAAACTTCTGTCTTACAAGGCATAACCCTCAAGCTGAATTAGAAATCATCAAATCTTGGGGCACCTGGGTGGCTCAGTTGCTTAAGTGTCTGACTTCGGCTCAAGTCATCATTTCACAGTTTGTGGGGTCGAGCCCCACATCAGGCTCTGTGCTGACAGCTCGGAGCCTAGAGCCTGCTTAGGACTCTGTGTCTCCCTCTCTCTCTGCCCCTTCCCTGCTCACTCACTCTCACTCTCTCTCTCTCTCTCTCAAAAATAAATAAACATTTAAAAATTTTTTAAGAATCATCAAATCTTACCAGATTCATCTTCTAGTATATAAACTACCAAATACACGCTTTTCAAAAAATATTTTTTTAATTTCAGTTTATTTTTTTTAATAGGTAATATATATTTGCATGGCTCAGAATTCCAAAGGTATATAATACACAATTCAAAGTTTTTCTCCTACCCCTGTCCCTCAGCCTACCCACTCTCTCCACTCTCTCTTGTTCCTTGTGCCAAATTACTTTCATTTTTCTTACAAGTTTGGGAAATAAGATCTCCAAGTTAGATACTATCATGAGAAAATATAAACTATATATAGTATTTAAGAAATTCATAAAATTCATAAGAAAACAACTACCTTGTTCTACCATTTGTCCCTTACCAGTAAGGTTATCAGACTAAGGGGCAGGGGGGAATCTACTTTAGGGGGATCATAATCCCTACATTTAGATTACTATGACTGTTATGTCTTTTATTATTAATTCAGAAGTCATTTATGACTTATCTACCCAAGTTGAACTAATGATATGACACACAATCTGTCATGAAAAATGCCAGTCAGTTACTTTGAGTATAATATTGTTTCCAAAATTACTTGTGTCTACACTGACTTTTTCTACAAATCAATTTAAAAAAAAGATAACAACAAAATTGGCAAAGGACAGAAAATTCAGACAAGAAACACAAATGCCCAGGAAACATACAGAGATATTTAAATGTATACGTAATCAGAAAAATTCAAATTCAGAAGGGACCCATTTTATTCACCCACCAGATCAGCCAAGAAATGGAGAATATCCAAGAGTGGGAGGGTAGGAGGAAATGAATGCTGTCATGGTGTATGGATTGGTGTGTAAATTGGCACACCTTTTTTGAGGGCAATTAAAATTGTATATATCGACATCGTCTTCATCCCAACAGTTCCATTTCCAGGGATCTATTCTACAGAAATACCCACCCACGTACACAAAGATGCATGTATGAGGTGGTCCATGCAGCAATGCATGTAATAAGAAAACTGGACACAGCCTAAACATCCATCAGGAGGGGAATTACTAAATCGTAATACACTCATACTATGGAATATTATGCAGCAGCTTGCATGGATGGGGTAACCCTCTATGTACTGGAAGAAAAAAAGTCTAAGACATACCACGAAGCAAAAGAATCGAGTTGTAGGATGTTACAATTTATGTAAAAAAAAGATAAGAAACTCACACAACAAACCTATTTTGCTGTAAATATGTATGTAGGCAAATGCATGGAAAAAGGTCTGGAAGGATATATACTAAATCCAGAGTAGTGGCTATCCCAGCAGTGGGGGGATTAGAACATAAGGCAGGTGTTCACTAGATCTGTTATTTCATCAAAAAAATTTTTTTTAATGTTTATTTATTTTTGAGACAGAGAGAGAGAGGGAATGAATGAGCAGGAGAGGGGCAGAGAGAGAGGGAGACAGAATCCGAAGCAGGCTCCAGGCTCTGAGCTGTCAACACAGAGCCCAACGCGGGGCTTGAACCCACGAACCGTTGAGATTATGACCTGAGCCGAAGTTGGACACTTAACCGAATAAGCCCCCCAGGCCCCCCTGTTATTTCATTTTTATATATTGAGACTATAATCACGTATTCCTTGTATAATGGAAAATAAGTTGAAATTGATTCTAATTTTAAAGGGAACCTGCCAAATTTAATTTTTAAAATAAACACAGATGGGGCGCCTGGGTGGCTCAGTCGGTTAAGCGGCCGACTTCAGCTCAGGTCATGATCTCGCGGTCCGTGAGTTCGAGCCCTGCGTCGGGCTCTGTGCTGACAGCTCAGAGCCTGGAGCCTGTTTCAGATTCTCTGTCTCCCTCTCTCTGACCCTCCCCCGTTCATGCTCTGTCTCTCTCTGTTTCAAAAATAAATAAACGTTAAAAAAAAAATTAACACAGAATTGCAATCGGTAGAGGTCGAGTTGGGATATGGAAGGGGAAACACCTTTCCTCAGAGCTACTGACTTCAAAGTTCTGGACCAAGAAGGACCTTAGAATGCAGTTAGTTTTTTTTTTTGGTTTTTTTTTTGTATTCGTATTTGGAGAGAATATACTCACAGTTTCTCAGCCCAACGGTATCCCTTCCATACATTTTCATCAATGTGAGAAATAGAGTTTCCTTGGAAATTTCTGTGAAGAAACACAGTTCAGATCCTTGAATAGGTAGGAAAGGAATGAACAGAATAAATAAAAGAATCACTGGCAACCTTGTGGGGAATATTCCAATGCAGTAAATGCCAACTTTCTAATTTCCGCGGCTATCAGCATCCCAGGTGGTGCAATTAATAAAGAGATAGCGTGGGGCCACTGGCACAAACAAGCCAGCTCCTTAGAACCTGAACTTCCTATTTGTTCCATTCCTTGGGTAGAGAACGCCTGTTAATTACTCTGGAGATAAGTATTTTTTTTCCCCAAATCACTTATGTGTCTAAAATGGTTCCTTCCACAAATCAATGAGAAAATAATAATTCAACGAAAAAAATGGTAAAAAATTTACCATTATCAGCAAACAAATGTAAAGAAGCCCTCTACTGAAACCTCTCTAGGTGTTAGAAGGATAAGGGAAGTTAGAAATTAGAATAACTAACATGGAAAGATTTCTTAGACATATTGTATAGGGAAAAGCAACAAATCACTGGGCAAGGAATTAAAAAGTATCCCCTCATTAGGAAATTAGGAAAAAATGCAAAGGAAAGAGATGGGAAGGAAGGACACACACCAAAAAGGTGACAGGAGTTATCTTATGAGTGGTAGGGAGGGTGGGGTGGGATTTTCACGTTTTATCCTCTATACCTGTGACATTAAAAACAAAAAAAAGTATCCATGATAATTCATGTATCCATGAATTACACATGTTTAAGAGAAGCTATTAAATGCCTGAGGTTCAGTTTCAACCGCTAACTCTGCGTATGACTTTGAATCTTTACCTTTAGTTTTGTCCTCTTCCCTCAGCAACAGCTTACCTGGTCAGTTTATATACACATTTTTTTCAGGGGAGTCAGGAATAAATTCAAAACAGATACCCATCTGCCCATGTGCCTGGTGGACATTTCCAGTCAACCTGAAGCCTTCTGGTTGCTCTGTGTTCCCTGGTAAAAGATGCCTCAACTTCCATCATTCTTATCTGGGACAGAAGTTTCAGAGTAATATCTGAGTTTTCTCTTTCCCGTGCACACCCCACCCGCGACTGTCATCAGTTAGTCTATCTTGTCACTTCCTCCTTTGCAGTGCTCTCAAGGCTTTTCTTTCTACTCTTTTCAGCCACTCTGAGTCGGCCCCTTGTTACTTTATTCCCAGGTTTTGTTAGAACATTCTATCTGGTCTCGCTGGATCAAGCTCTCCTCTCCAGATCGGCCTATATGGGGAACTGAAAATAATCCTGTTTCAGCGGTCTGTATATCTCATGCTTGAAAACTTTCAATGGCTCTCTATAACTCAGAATCTAACGTTCAAACCTCTCTAGCTGATAGTCAAGGTTTCTCGTAATTGGATCTTTAACTGCTTAACCTAATTCTTAATTCCTGATCATTCCTGCAGCCGTGCCTTTGCCTAGACTTATACCCATTTTTTCTCTATTTAACACATCAGAGCCACTCTTTAAGTCTCAGCTAAAGTGTTAGCTTATCCATGCAGCTCTCCCTGACCTCCATACTCCGCTGATTACAGAGTCTGCTGAATTCCAACACCCATGGTACCTCTTTTAGTACTTAATTACATGCCACCTCCCTTTTTATGACCATTTCCTTTCTTCCCACCTGTCATTTCATGTTCTGAAGACGATTTCATCCTAGTGTGGCGCCCATAGTACTTACTCTTGGGTTGGGCCCAAACTGAGTACTGTATGTGGAAGGCCGGGCGTCAAAGATGAGGTCTGGGGAATCAAAATAATAACAGCTAACACTCATATTTCGCCAGGCACTGATCCAAGTGCTTCATATGTATTACCTCATCTAGATCTCACCATAATCCCATGAGATGGTAACTATCATAATTTCCATTTCACAGAAAAGGAAACTGAGTCACAAAGCTAATAGATGACAGACCTCGGCCCAAACGCAGGCAATCTAGTTCCAGAATCTCTACTCTTCACTACTCTGTTGTATCCTATTATAGAGGATGGAGCAAAAATGGGAGAGTAGAAGTTAAGGAATGAAATAATGGGGCTAAAAATTGGATAAGGAAAAAGAATAAGGACAATTACAAGTAAAAGATTGCAGAAGGGCGAACAGTAGTAAAAAGGAAAATGAAGATAAGGGATAGTTGACAAAGAAAAGGTAAAAACAGAAAGTCAGTCAACGTGGTTGGGGAGATGAGGAAGGCCCAGGGCGACATTGAGGAAGAGACTGCCATGTCAAGCAGGAGGCAGAGAACAAACAAGTAAAGGCGATTCTTACAAGATGGTGAAGGTGCCGTTGTAGGTGTCGGGCTCCAGCACGGGCACTCTGCGGAGCCTCTGCTGTGGGCTGAGACCAACACACGACAGTGTCTCCTCTTTGCAGGTACAGCGCTCACATATTTTGAGGTCTGTGGTGGCATTCTGTTCTGGTTGCCAAGTTAAAGTTGTGTATGCCTTTTCTGAGGTATACTTTACAAAATGCACCACAGGATGTTCAGTTGTTGGAGGAAAACCTGTCTCAAATGACTCTGGTTGCTGACTTACAGGAATTTCTAGGTCCATAGGTGGAACCGTGACTTCAGTCAGGTTTCGATGTTGACTCTGAACCTGTTTTGGATGTGCAAGTGTCACCTCAAGGTCCTTTGGGGGAGGAGTTGTAGTCTTCTTCAGGGTTGTCGAATGTTCAGCCTCTGTAATAGGTTCTGGAGTTATAGTAAGCTCCACATGACGAAATGGGATGATGGGTGATGCTGGATGCTGACCTTGATCCTTACTTGGAGTTGGAACTGTCACTTCCTGCTGGAATGGATATTGAACTACAACCTCCTTAGGTGGCTCTGGAGGCTGAGTTGGGGTGTCTCGCATGGTTGGAGAAGGTTCAGTCTCCACACTGGATCCTGCAGTTACAGTAAGTTCCAGGTCCATAGGTGGAACTGTGACTTCAGTCAGGTTTGGATGCTGACTCTGAACCTGCTCTGGATGTGCAAGTGTCACCTCAAGGTCCTTTGGAGGAGGAGCTGTAGTCTCCTTCACGGGTGTAGAATGTTCAGCCTCTGTAGTAGGTTCTGGAGTTATGGTAAGCCCCAAGTCCACACGATGAGCTGTGACACTGGGCAATGTTGGTTGCTGACCTTGATCCTTACTTGGAGTAGGAACTGTCACTTCCTGTTGGGACGGATACTGAACAACCTCCTTAGGTGGCTCTGGAGGCTGGGTTGGGGTCTCTTGCATGGTTAGAGAAGGTTCAGTCTCTGTAGTGGATTCTGGAGTTACGGTAAGCCCTGGGTCCAAAGGTTTAACTGTGACTTTAGTTAAGGTTGGATGCTGAATGTGCTCTGAATGTGGAAATGTCACCTCAAGGTCCTTTGGAGGAGCGGTAGTCTGCTGCAGGGCTGAGGAATGTTTAACATCCGTAGTGGGTTCTGTAGTTACAGTAAGCACCAAGTCCAAAGGCTGAACTGTTACATTCGGCAACCACAGACGCTGAGCTTGATCCTGATCTGGGGTTGGAACTGCTGCCTCTTGATATACTGGAGGTTGAGCTACAAGTTCCTTAGGCGGCTCTGGAGGCTGATCTGGGGTCTCTTGCATGGCTGGAGAAGGTTCAACCTCTGTAGTGGATTCTGGAGTTATGGTAAGCTCCAAGTCCAAAGGCTGAACTGTGACCTCAGTCAAGGTCGGATGGTGAGACTCAACCTGCTCTAGATGTGGAAATGTCACCTCAAGGTCCTTCGGAGGAGCTGTAGTTTTCTTCAGGACTGTAGAAGTTTTAACCTCCACAGTGGGCTCTGGAGTTATGGTAAGCTCCAGGTCCAAAGGTCGAACTGTTATATTGGGGAGTGATGAATGCTGAGCTTGATTCTGACCTGGTGTCAGAACAGTCTGCTCCTGATATACTGGAGGTTGAGCTCCAATAACCTCCTCAGGTGGCTTTGGAGGCTGAATTGGAGTCTCCTGCATAGGTAGAGGAAGTTCAATCTCCTTATTGAATTCTGGAGTTATAGTAAGCCCCAGGTCCAAATGTTGAGTTGTGGCCTTATTCAAGGTTGAATGCTGAACCTGAACCTGCTCTAGATGTGCAAATGTTACCTCAAGGTCCTTTGGAGGAGCTGTAGTTTTCTTCAGGGCTGTAGAAGCTTTAACCTCCATAGGGGGTTCTGGAGTTATGGTAAGCTCTAGGTCCAAAGGCTGAACTGTTACATTAGGTGACGATGGATGACGAGCTTGATCCAGACCTGGAGTTGGAACTGTCACCTCCTGAAACAGTGGAGGCTGAACTACAACCTCCTTAGGTGGCTCTGAAGGGTGACCTGGGATCTCTTGCGTGGTTGAAGTTTCAACCTCTGTAGTGGGTTCTGGAGTTATGGTCAGTTCCAGGTCTAAAGGCTGAACTCTGACTTCAGTCAAATTTGGATGCTGAGCCTGGACCTGCTCTGGATGTGGAGGTGTCGCCTCAGTGTCCTCTGGAGGAGCTAGAGTCTGCTGCATGATTGTAGACTGCTCAGCCTCCACAGTAGGTTCTGGAGTTACAGTAAGCTCCAGGTCAGCAGGCTGAACAGTAACATTGGGCAAGTTTGGATGCTGAGCTTGCTCTTGTCCTAGAGGTGGAACTGTCACCTCATTATGGACTGGAGGTTGTGCTACAACCTCCTCAGGTGGCTCTGGAGGCTGAACTGGGGCCTCCTGCTGGGCTGGAGGAGTTTCTGCCTCCTTAGAGGGCTCCGGAGGTTGAGTTGGAGACTGCTGCAGAATTGGAGATGGTTCTACCTTCTCAGGGGCCTCTGAAGGCTGAGCTTGTACCTCCTGTTGTGTTAGAGAAGGTTCTATCTCCTTAAGTGGCTCGAGAGGTAGAGATAGGGTTTCCTGCTGGACTGGAGATGGTTCCACCTTCTCAGGAGGGTCTGAAGGCTGAGGTGGGGCCTCCTGCTGTGTGGAAGGTTCTACCTCCTTAGGGGGCTCAGGGGATACAACTGGGGCTCCCTGCTGAGTTGGAAAAGATTCTGCCTCATTACCGGGCTCTGAAGGCTGAGCTGGGGGCTCCTGAGGTGTGGGAGAAGGTTCCACCTCCTTAGGGGGCTCAGGGGATATAGCTGGGGACTCCTGGAGGACTGGAAACTGAGCTGGGGCCACCTGCTGGGTTGGGGACTCTGCCTCATTAGGGGGCTCTGAAGGCTGAGCTGGGGCCTCCTGCAGTGTGGGAGAAGGTTCTACCTCCTTAGGGGGCTCAGGAGATACAGCTGGGGCCTGCTGGGGGACAGGAGACTGAACCAGGGCCTCCTGCGGGGTTGGAGAAGATTCTGCCTCATTAGGGGGCTCTGAAGGCTGAGCTGGGACTTCCTGCTGAACTGGAGATGGTTCTACCTTCTCAGGAGGCTCTGAAGGCTGAGCTGGGGCCAGCTGGGGGACTACAGACTGAGCTGGGGCCTCCTGTTGGCCTGAAGCAGGGTCCACAGCCTTAGGGGGGTCTGGAGTCTGAGCTAGGACCTCTTGTTGGCCTGGAGAAGACTCATCTTCAGGGGACTCTGGAGACTGGGAAAGATGCTTGGACTGAGCTGGAGCAAATTCAACTTTCTCAGGGGGAATAGGAGATTGAGCAGGGACATCCTGCTGCACTGGAAGATGTTTAACCTCCTTAGTTGCCTGGGGACTTAGGAAAATCCTCAGATCCACAGGTTTACCTGTGATATTAGGCAACACTGGATGCTGATCTTCACCTGGACCTGGAGGTGAGAATGTCACCTCATGCTGTACTGGAGACTGAGCTACAACATCTGTAGAGGACCCTGGAGGCTGAGCTGGATGCTCATACTGAACTGGAAAAGACTCGACCCCCTCATTGGGCTTTGGTTGCTGAGCTGGGACCTCTTGCTGGATTGGAGAAGGTTCTATACTTGCAACAGGCACTTGAGGCAGAGCTGAGCTCTCCTGCTGGCTTGGAGAAAGTTCAATTTCCTCAGGAAAATCTTCGGGTGGAGTTGAGACTTCATGCTGGACTGGAGAAGATTCCACATTTTCAGGGGCAGCTGGATGCTGATGTGGGACCTCCTGCTGGATTGGAGAAGGTTCCAACTGCTCAGGGGACACTGCAGACTGAGCTGAGGCCTCTTCTCGGAGTGGAGAAGCTTCAACCTCATTAGTGGATTCTGAGGTCATGGTAACTGAGGAATCCACAGGTTTAACAGTGACATTAGGCAACAGCAGGAGCTGAGCTTGATTCTGACCTTGAGGAAAAACTGTTACCACCTGATGCTCTGGAGAGTGAGCTGGGGCCTCCTGTTGGGTTGGAGAAGGTTCAACCTCACCAGAAGGCTCTGGATGTTGAGCTGTGGCTTCCTGTTGAGTGGCAGAAGGGTTAATTTCCTCAGAGGTCTGTGGATGCTGACTTGGGGCCTCCTGATAGGTTGCAGGTTTAACTTCCCCAAGGGGATTTGGATGCTGAGTTGTGGCCTTTGACTGGGCTGGAGAAGGCTCAGTCCCCTCAAGGGGCTCTGGATACTGAGTTGGGGTCTCTGGTTGGGTTGGAAAAGGCTCACCCTCCTCTGATGCCTGAGGATACTGAGCTGGAGCCTCCTGCTGGGTTGAAGATTCAACCTCCTCAGGGGTCTGTGGATGCTGAGCTGGGGACTCCTCCTGGGTTGTAGGTGGTTCACTCCCCTCGGAGGCCTGTGGGTGCTGACCCTGGCCCTCCTCCTGGAGAGGGGAAGGTTCACCCTCTTCCTGGGCCTCTGGAAGCTGAGTCGGGGCCTCCTCCTGGGTTGAGGATGATTCACCCTCCTCAGGGGCCTGTGATTGCTGAGCTAGGGCCTCCTGATGGGTTGTAGAAGGTTCAACTTCTCCAGGATATTCTGGATACTGAACTGGGGTCTCCTGCTGTGTTGGAAGTTTCTCCTGTGTGGTAGATTCTGGAGATTGCGTTGGAGTCTCCTGTTGGACTGGCAAAGATTCAACCTCAGGGGACTGTGGAGGCAGAGTTGGGGCTTCATGCTGGGTTTCAAAAGGTTCCACATTAAGAGGCACTGAGGGCTGAGCTATAGTCTCGTGCCGAACTGCAGAAGGTCCCACCTCTGTAGTGGGTTCTGCAGTCATGGTAAGCTGCACATCTGGAGGTTTCACACTGACATTGGGCAGGTTTAAATGTTGATCATGGTAGTGACCTGGAGGTGAAACTGTCATCTTATGATGCCATAGAGGTTGAGCTGGGTGCTCCTGCTGGGTTGGAGAAGGTTCCACCTCCCTGGAAGGCAGCTCTGGAGGCTGAGCTGGTTGCTCTTGCAGGGTTGCAGAAGATTCTATCTCCCCTGGAGACTGAGCTGGAGTCTCCTGCTGGGTTGAAGATTCTGCCTCATTAAGGAGCTCTGCAAGCTGAGCTAAGGCCTCCTCCTGGGTTGGAGAAAGTTCAGCTTCTCCAAAACGGTCTGGAAGCTGAGCTGGGGGTTCCTGTTTGCTTAGAGAAGGCTTACCTTCCTCAGGAGGCACTGAAGGCTGAGCTGGGGTCTCCTGCTGCCTTAGAGAAGGATCAATCACCCCAGGAGGCTCGGAAGGCTGACCTGGGGTCTCCTGCTCACTTGAAGGCTCAACCTCCTCTGGAGGCTTACCCGAGGTCTCTTGCTGGGTTAGAGAAAGTTCTGCTTCCTCAGTATGTTCAAGAGGCTGAGGTGGGGCCTCTTGCTGGGCTATAGAAGATTCAACACCTTTATCAGGCCCTGGAGTTGTGGTAAATTCCACATCTAAAGGCTTACCTATAACCCTGGGAAACATTAAATAATCTGGATACTGACCTAGAGGTAGAGATGTCACCTCATCACTTACTGCAAGTTGAGTTAAATACTCGATAGGGAACTCTGGAACTAGAGTTGGGGCCTCCTGCTGGACTGGGGTAGGTTCAACCTCCTCGAGGCGCTCTGCAGGCTGAGGAGGGGCCTCCTGCTGGACTGGGGTAGGTTCAACCTCCTCGAGGCGCTCTGCACGCTGAGCAGGGGCCTCCTGCTGGACTGGGGTAGGTCCAGCCTCCTCAGGGTGCTCCGCAGGCTGAGTTAGAGTTATGGTAAGATCCAGAGGTTTAACAGTGACATTGGGGAAGCTTGGCTTCTGAGCTTCACTCTGACTTGGAGATAGCACATTTACTTCATGATGTGCTAACAGTTGAGATATGATGTCCTTAGATGGCTCTGGAGGCTGAGCAGGGGCCTCCTGGGGGGTTGGAGAAGGTTCCACTTCCTCGGGGGCCTCTGTAGGGTGAGCTGAGGCTTCCTGCTGGACTGAAGAAGGTTCGACCTCTTCAGGGGTACTTGAAGGCTCAGCTGGGGCTTCTTGTGGGTTTGCTGAATTTCCATCCTTAAGGGACTCTGGACGCTGAGATGGAGCCTCCTGCTCAAGTAGAGATGGTTCTGTCTCTTCAGAGGGCTCTGGATGCTGAGCCTGAGCCTCCCCTTGGGGCAAAAAAGATTCAGCTTCCTCAGGGGACTCTAGATGATGTGGGGTCTTCTGCAAGGGTGGAGGAATTTCAGCCTCCTCAGAGAAGTTTGGAAGTTGATCTGGTCCCCCTGGGAAACCCATAGGTAGGTTCTCCTCAGGATACAGGAGACCCATATTGGAATCAAATGACTGGTGATCTTCGGCCTGATCTAAACCTACAGTTTTAGTCTTACTTTTGAGATGAGGAGGCGGAGCTATGGTCTGATTCTGATCCCAACCTGGCACTGGAACCACCTCTGGGAGCCTTTGATGCTGGGTTAGCTGGTGATTCAGATCCTCATCTGGCCCTGGGGGTAGTTCTCCAAACGAATCCGTGTCCAGCAATGGAACCAAAGTCTCGGTCAACTCCTTAGGCGGGGCCAACATCTGGGCTGGAGCAGAGGACCCCAGGTAATTAAAGCCCCCCGGCTCAGCTGGGGGTGTAAGTGCCTGGGGCGATTCGGGCGGGGGATCAGAGGAGTGAGAAGACCAGGGCTCAGCCGCCTCCAGGGGGTCGGAAGTCAGCTGGGCAGGGTCCAGGGCCCACTCCGGAGGCTGAGCTGCCTGGACCAGCAGCCACAATGGTTGCCACATAAAGAGAAGCAGTGGGGCCAACAGGCGCAGCCGGGACATGACACGCGGAGGCTCCGGGGTGCAGCGACCCAGGCGAGTGGGGTACTGGCGCTGGGCCCTGAGCGGGAGCCAAACCATTATGGCAGCCCCATGATGCGCACGCGCAGTTAGCAACTGTGCGCCCTCCCCGCCCACGTCCCACCCTTTATTTATGATGTCTTTATTTACGCCACCTTTATTAGCTCCCTGGAGATGGGCTCCGCACCAGCAGAGCGGGCCCTTTTCCCAGAATCACTTGGGGCCCAGGCCTCCCTCCACCCTGCAAAGGCCACCACTCCCCCCCACTCCCCCCCTCCCCCCTCCCCCCCCCTCCCCGGCCCGGGGCTGCTCACAGCAAGGTAGTACTTGGACTCAGATCTGGGTGGCCCCGCACTCCCGCAGCTCTGAGGGGTGGAAGGGTGGGGGAGTGGAGCAGAGCTTCCAAGGAAGCCACAGGACCTGGCATCCTGGGAAATTAAAAAATGCTAGTCCAGCTCTAGCAATTTGAACTCTTGCTCTTCAAAGCTTAAATCCGAGAGACGTTCTTCCTCCCCCTGGCCATACTGCTTCCAAGAAAAGTAGCTGACCTGCAAAATAAGCACCAGTTAGGGCGATGGGGAGGAGAACACACTTCACAGTCAGATATTCTAAAATGTTGCCATTTCCTCTAAATTCTCAGTACCCATGGCTGATTATTAATTCACCACTCTGTTAGATGGGGGCCTACCACTGAATCTGCGATGGCCCCTAAATGTCTGTAGGAGGAGTTTGGGGGGAGTGCTAAGCAATTCATTCTGGGAAAGAGGGCCGGAAACCAATTCTAGCCCTTTATTTACACTGGGTGGGAAAACTTCCCCCATCTCATCTTGACTGGACATAGCCATTGATCTAGAAAAAGTAACAAGGCCACTTTTCAGAGGTCCACTCTGTGCGCCCACATGGAGAAGGCACTTAGGATGTTATAGTCAGCGTGTTAAACAATTTTCTTGAAATACTGCAACTAGCACTCAGTTTACTTCCTTCACAGCCCCTTTTCTAATGTATTTTTAGTCCTTGCTTATGGTCTGGCACAACCTCTAGCATGTAAAATGCAAGAGAGAGGGGGTTTTTATCTTAATCCCAATGTCTAGCACACAGGAATAGTTTTTATATGGAACTGATTCCAAGACTGGCCTCATGCAGGAATGGATCTGTTGCTATAATCAGGTTTCTGAAATCTTTAGCATCAATGCTGAATCTTTTTCTCATCTTTTCACCTTTTTCAGGAAGCTAGACTTTTTTTTTTTAATTTTTTTTTTTCCTGAGAGAGAGAAAGCGTGAGCGGAGGAGAGGGACAGAGGGAGAGACAGAGAGAATCCCAAGTAGGCTCCATGCTCAGCACAGAGCCCGACGTGGGGCTGACCCCACAAACTCTGGGATCGTGACCTGAGCCAAAATCAAGAGTCGGATGCTCAACCTATGGAGCCACCCAGGCACCCCAGGAAGCGAGACTTCTCAAAGCCTAAACTTGGAAACGTCTGAAGTTTCCTCGACTGGTTTGATTTAGATTCAATTAACATTATTATTTTGCACGAAAAATCTTCCAGTGCTTTTTCAGAAAGTAACCATCTTCTCTTTCTCCACTCTCTTCCCTTCAAAACAAACTTTGCAACTGTGGGGTGAGTTAAATATTCAGAAATCGAGGGGCGGCTGGGTGGCTCAGCTGGCTGAGTGCCTGATTTCGGCTCAGGTCATGATCTCGCAGTCTGTGAGTTCGAGCCCCGCGCCGGGCTCTGTGCTGACAGCTCCGAGCCTGGAGCCTGCTTCAGATTCTGCGTCTCCCTCTCTCTCTGCCCCTCCCCAGCTCACGCTCTTTCTCACTCTCAAAAATAAATAAACATTAAAAAAAAAAAATCGAAAAAAAAAAATTCACAAATCTAGCCCCAAATTAATCTCTCAATGACTTGAAACACATTTTTGCTTTTTTTTTTTTTTTTTTTTTTTTTTAACATTCTGTATGTGGCACATTACTATTTTCTTTTAGAAATTATTTTGGCGGGGCGCCTGGGTGGCTCAGTCGGTTGGGCGGCTGACTCCGGCTCAGGTCATGATCTCGTGGTCCGTGAGTTCGAGCCCCGCGTCGGGCTCTGTGCTGACAGCTCAGAGCCTGGAGCCTGTTTCAGATTCTGTGTCTCCCTCTCTCTCTGACCCTCCCCCGTTCATGCTCTGTCTCTCTCTGTCTCAAAAATAAATAAATGTAAAAAAAAAATTTTTTTTAGAAATTATTTCAGCAACTTCATCCCTAATTCAGGACATCCATGTGAGTGATTTACAGAAAAGTTCTTCAGCAAGATATTCACGCAAGATATATATGAGATGCCGACATCTGGGTGATACATCCTATTTGAATGGCATAATGGTTTCAAACGCTGTAGTATAATCACATTTAAGGCCATAGTTACTCTGTTCCCAAATACTTGAGATTCTGTTTGAGGGGAGCTCTAAAAGGCTTGTGTCCTCTCCTATGTCCACAACTGTGGGAGTGCTCTGATGAAATTTGCTCTCCAAATTTCAAATAAGGGGTCAGAGCCAAGGGTCAGGACTTCAGGAAAAGCCCCAGAAATCCCCTGCAGTCAAAAGCAGTTTTTGAGTTTCACATTTCCCAAAGGATGATAGAGCTAATGCCAAAGTCTTCCAAATTCTGCTGGTTGCTTTACATTATGGCTACAGTGGCTATGTCACCCTTGAACTTTAATCTCCACATACTTGAATTAAATCCTGCAGCTCGTCTTCAGTACTGGCATCTGTGATCTCTTCACAGGGTCTGTATTCCACAGCTATTTTACCACTTTCTGAAATAAAGTGAATAAGGATTGGAAAAAAAAAAAAAAAAAAAAGAGGGCGCCTGGATGGCTCAGTCAGTTAAGCGTCTGACTTCAGCTTAGGTCATGATCTCATGGTTCATGAGTTCAAGCCCCATACTGGGGTCTCTGCTGTAAGCACTAGAGCCCACTTCAGATCCTCTGTCCCCCTCTCTCCGCCTCTCCCCTGCTTACTCTCTCAAAAATCAACATTTAAAAAATAAAGTTAACAAGATCAATTCAGAATTTTCCTTGTTCTAAAACTAGCTGTATACAATGATAGCACCCAATAACTAGACATTCTTTTTATTTATAAAAGCAGAAAATAAAAGCATTTCCCTAGAAGTTTTCTCATCTCACACTTCAGTTTTTAATCATAACTATGTGTGAAAAAATACACATGAAGTTAACAACTGTGTGGTTCAAAAACGCTATCATCTTAAGAGATAGGAACTAAGGAATAATGACACAGGAAGTTAAAACTATGGAAACAACAATGTTCAAAATCAGATGACTAGACAGTAAGGCATTAGGTAGAGGTCAGTGTGAGTTCTGGAATACAGACCATGGACTATAGCTGATACTTCATGTTAGAAACAAGGCAAGTGTCTACTCCCCGGAAACAAAATCCCACCAGATACGATGAACAATGCTTTGGAGGGAGGGGGAGGGGGAGGGGGAGGGGGAGGGAGAGAATGCGCTTGGACAGTTTATTGGCAGAAATGGCCCATGTCCCTTATAGACAATACAATTCCCCTTAAGGCAAAGTACAGCTACAACATTTTGATCGTGTACAAGGGATACCATAGCATGTTAGGGAGAGGTCAGCAACCCAAAGGTTTAGTTTGGTTCTTAAAGGTTGTTACTCAGAATTGACAGCTAATGGAGATTCTACCTGATGACCAGGGAAGTCAACTTTCACTGCAAGAGCTGTCCAGGCTGGAAGCCTGAGACCAATCCAGGGTCAAATCTTATGGGCAAATAAGGCCTCTGAAACTTAGCTAGGATTTCTCAGTCTCTAAGCCTGCAAGACTGTGAAGCGGCGAGGGCGGGGTGGGGGGGGCAATTGTTTGGGGACTCGTTACTAATTATAAAATTCCCTTGGAGCACAGCCTGTAACATTCACACCATTGTAGAACTCAATAGAGAACACAATCGATGCTATTCAATAGCCTGACCACTTTCAAGGTTCACAAAAATATAGCTGACCCTAATATAAGAATCATATTCATGGCACAAAAACAGACACATAGACCAATGGAATAGAATAGAAACCCCAGAACTAGACCCACAAACGTATGGCCAACTCATCTTTGACAAAGCAGGAAAGAACATCCAATGGAAAAAAGACAGTCTCTTTAACAAATGGTGCTGGGAGAACTGGACAGCAACATGCAGAAGGTTGAAACTAGACCACTTTCTCACACCATTCACAAAAATAAACTCAAAATGGATAAAGGACCTGAATGTGAGACAGGAAACCACCAAAACCCTAGAGGAGAAAGCAGGAAAAGACCTCTCTGACCTCAGCCGTAGCAATCTCTTACTCGACACATCCCCAAAGGCAAGGGAATTAAAAGCAAAAGTGAACTACTGGGGCCTTATGAAGATAAAAAGCTTCTGCACAGCAAAGGAAACAACCAACAAAACTAAAAGGCAACCAACGGAATGGGAAAAGATATGTGCAAATGACATATCGGACAAAGAGCTAGTATCCAAAATCTATAAAGAGCTCTCCAAACTCCACACCCGAAAAACAAATAACCCAGTGAAGAAATGGGCAGAAAACATGAATAGACACTTCTCTAAAGAAGACATCCGGATGGCCAACAGGCACATGAAAAGATGTTCAACGTCGCTCCTTATCAGGGAAATACAAATCAAAACCACACTGAGATACCACCTCACGCCAGTCAGACTGGCCAAAATGAAGAAATCAGGAGACTATAGATGCTGGAGAGGATGTGGAGAAATGGGAACCCTCTTGCACTGTTGGTGGGAATGCAAATTGGTGCAGCCGCTCTGGAAAGCAGTGTGGAGGTTCCTCAGAAAATTAAAAATAGACCTACCCTATGACCCAGCACTAGCACTGCTAGGAATTTACCCAAGGGATACAGGAGTACTGATGCATAGGGGCACTTGTACCCCAATGTTGATAGCAGCACTCTCAACAATAGCCAAATTATGGAAAGAGCCTAAATGTCCATCAACTGATGAATGGAGAAAGAAATTGTGGTTTATATACACAATGGAATACTACGTGGCAATGAGAAAGAATGAAATATGGCCCTTTGTAGCAACGTGGATGGAACTGGAGAGTGTGATGCTAAGTGAAATAAGCCATACAGAGAAAGACAGATACCATATGGTTTCACTCTTATGTGGATCCTGAGAGACTTAACAGAAACCCATCGGGGAGGGGAAGGAAAAAAAAAAAAAAGAGGTTAGAGTGGGAGAGAGCCAAAGCATAAGAGACTGTTAAAAACTGAGAACAAACTGAGGGTTGATGGGGGGTGGGAGGGAGGGTAGGGTGGGTGATGGGTATTGAGGAGGGCACCTTTTGGGATGAGCACTGGGTGTTGTATGGAAACCAATTTGACAATAAATTTCATATTAATTTTTTTTTTAATTTTTAAAGTTGTATTTATTTATTTTTAAGATTTTAAGTTGATTTATTTATTTTGAGAGAGAGAGAGAATGAATGGAGGAAGGGCAGAGAGAGAGGGGGACAGAGGATCCAAAGTGGGCTCTGTGCTGACAGCAGAGAGTCTGATGTGGGGCTCGAACTCACAAACTGTGAGATCATGACCTTAGTTGAAGTCAGATGCCGTATGAACTGAGCCATCCAGGTGCCCCTTAATTTTTAAAAAAACTTTATTTAAATCCAAGTTAGTTAACATATAATGTAATAATGGTTTCAGGAGTGGAATTTAGTGATTCATCACTTACATATTACTCTCAGTGCTCATCCCAACAAGTGCCCTCCTTAATGCCCATCACCCATTTAGCCCATCCCCTGCCCACCTCCCTCCATCAACCCTCATTTTGTTTTCTGCCATTAAGAGTCTTTTATGCTTTGCTTCCCGCTCTCTTAAGAATCTTTTATGGGGGCACCTGGGTGGTGGTTAAGTGTCTGACTTCAGCTCAGGTCATGATCTCAAGGTCCATGGGTTCACCCATGTCCGGCTCTGTGCTGACAGCTCAGAGCCTGGAGTCTGCTTCAGATTCTGTGTCTCCCTCTCTTTCTGCCCCTCCCCTGCTCACATTCTGTCTTTCTCTCTCTCAAAAATAAATAAACAATAAAAACTTTTTTTAAAAGAATCTTTTTATGATTTGCCTCCCTCTCTGTTTCTATCTTATTTTTTCCTTCCCTTCCCCTATGTTCACATGCTTTGTGTCTTAGATTCCACATATGAGTGAAATCCTATGATATTTATCTTTCTCTGACTTATTTTCCTTAGTATAATACACTGTATCTCCATCCACGTTGTTGCAACTGGCAGAATATCATTCTTTTTGATTGCTGAATAGTATTCCATTGTATATATATTTTGCATTTTCTTTATCTATTCATCAGTCGGTGGACCTTTGGGCTCTTTCCATAATTTGGCTATTGTTGACAGTACTGCTAAAAACATTGGGGTGCACGTGCCCCTTTGAATCAGCATTTTTGTATCCTTTTGGTAAATACCTAGTAGTGCAGTTGTATCATAGGGTAGTTCTATTTTTAATTTTTTGAGCAAACTCTACACTGTTTTCCAAAGTGGCTGCACAAGTTTGCATTCCCACCGACAGCACAAAAGTGTTCCCCTTTCTCTGCAATGTCACTAACATCTGTTGTTTCCTGAATTGTTAATGTTAGCCATTCTGACAGGCGTGAGGTGGTATCTCAGTGTGATTTTGATTTGTATTTCTGTGATGATAAGTGATGTTGAGCATCTTTTCATGTGTCTGTTAGCCATCTTCATTGGAAGCCATGTCTTCATTGGGTAAGTATCTGTTCATGTCTTTTGCCCATTTCTTCACTGAGTTGATAAGTTGAGTTTGATAAGTTCTTTATAGATTTTTAGGAGCTGGTTCTTTTAAAAGATCAGCAAAATTGATAAACTAGCCAGACTCATCATCAAAAGAGAGAGAGAGAGAGAGAGAGAGAGAGAGAGAGAGAGAGAGAAAGGACTCAAACAAACAAAATCACCAGTGAAAGAAGAGAAATAACAAACACCACCACATAAATACAATTATAAGAGAATATTAGAAAAAACTATACACCGACAAATTAGACAACTGAAAAGAAATGGATAAATTCCTAGAAATATATAACCTACCAAAATGGAAGCAGGAGGAAATAGAAAATTTGAAGTGAATGATTACCAGCAAGGAGATTAAATCAGTAACTAAAAAACTCTCAACAAACAAGAGACCAGGATCAGATGGCTTCACAGGTGAATCTTATCAAACATTTAAAGAATAGTTAATGCCTATTCTACTCCAACTATTCCAAAAATAGAAGAAGGAAAAATTCCAAATTCATTTTATTAGGTGAGTATCACCTTGATACTAAAACCGGATAAAGACACCACTGCCAATATTTCTGATAAACATAGATGCAAAAATCTTGAACAAAATACTAGCAAACAGAACCCAACAATACTTTTAAAAAATCATTCACCATGATCAAGTGGGATTTATTCCTAGGATGTAAGGGTGGTTCAGTATTCGCAAATCAATCAACGTCATACATCACATCAACAAACGAAAGGATAAAAACCATATGATCATCTCACTAGATGCAGAAAAAGAATTTGATAAAGTACAACATCCATTCATGACACAAGCCCTCAACAAAGTAGTTTTAGAGGGAACACACCTCAACATAATAAAGGTCACATATGAAAAATCCATGGCTAACAAAGACAAGGATGTCCATTCTCACCACTTTTATTCAACATAGTACTGGAAGTCATAGCCACAGCAATTAGACAACATAAAGAAATAAAAGGCATCCAAATTGGTAAGGAAGAAGTAAAACTCACTATTTGCAAATGACATGATACTCTATATAGAAAACCCCGGAGCCTTGTAGTTTTTCATTGCTGAGGAGACCCCAGGAAAGACAGTGTGCAAGCTAATTTTGAGCTGCCTCTTTTTGTAGTCTTAAGAGAGCAGAGCACCTGTTGTCTGACTATTACCCTCTATGTTTCTGTAGACAAGTCTTATCTATACTCCTCACCATGGCTCAGCTCCAGACACGCTTCTTCATGCTTGTCTGGATTTGTTCAAAATCTCCAGACACTCTTTTGAACAACTTTTTTTTTTTTTTTTTTTTTTTTGGATGGGGGTGGCCAGGGTCTGCAGTCTTTTCATTACTAGCAGATATTGTTCTTGATTCAGAGATATCCACATAGCATTTGCCACAGGTGCTTATCTTTACTTCATCTGTTGATGTACAGAGATTCTTTTTTTTTTAAAGTTATTTATTTTGAGAGAGAGAAAGAGCAAGTGGGAAATGGGCAGAGAGAGAGGGAGAGAGAATCCCAGGCAGGCTCTGCACCATCAGCACGGAGCCTGAGATGGGGCTTGAACTCCTGAATCCTGAGATCATGACCTGAGCCAAAATCAAGGGTCAGACGCTTAGCCCGCTGAGCCAGCCAGGTGCCCAAGAGACTATGATACATAGTTACTTCTAAATTACAAGATTGTCATATAGTCTTCTTGTTGAAAAAGTCTTTGAACTAGAATAGGAATTATTCTTGTAATAAGAGCTTTGCAATACCAGTATATGGATGTTTGTTGTTACCCAAACAGTTGTATATTTTTCTAAATTTGTAGACTGAACATTGATTTCTTTTTGTATAAATCTAATAATTAAGTCATTGTTCTTAAGTTGAAGATGTAAGTGATTCAGATTTCAGATTTTTAAAAAGTAAAAATCCAAATAACTAGTGAGAGAATTCTTTCAGAAGTATTTTAGTTAATAAATGCAGGAAGAATGAAGAATTTTTACCATTTTGCAACTCCAAGTGAAATAATGGGTTTAAGTAGTGATTATCAATAGCTGCTAAAAACTATTAATTAGGTAAAAGGCTGACAGAGAATATTATGATGGATGGGATCAGAATGACATCATCAGAGTCCAGATGTAGATTTTCACATCATATAGAAAGAGATACAAAAAAAAAAAAAAAACAAAACAAAAAAACAAACAAAAACAAAAAACAAAAAAAAAAGAAAGAGATATAAGCTAATGCACTTCCTCATGTGATGCAATATGAAGCACATGATACTAGGTGTAAATATTCTTTCTGGGGAAAAAAAGCAAACCTGAAATCTAATCAAGTGTTTAGGTCTGCCTAGTGTACAGAATGTGTAGGTGGTAGAGGAACATTTAAAGAACTCCCTGGAGGGCTGCCTGTGTGGCTCAGTTGATTGAGTGTCTGACTTTGGATCAGGTCATGATCTCACAGTTCATGGGTTCAAGCCCCACATCAGGCTCTGTGCTCACAGCTTGGAGCCTGGAGCCTGGAGCCTGCTTCGGAGCCTGTGTCTCCCACTCTCTCTGCTCCTGCCCCACTTGTGCTGTCTCTCTCTCTCTCTCTCTCTCTCTCTCTCTCTCTCTCTCAACAATAAATAAAACACTTAAAAAAATTTGAGGAACACCCTGGAGATATAATCAATGAAATCTAGAATGTAAGAAATATTAGAACAGATGACCCAGTTTCTTTAATAAATGAATGGCAAGAAAAAAGGGAGGGGGAACTGTTAAAGTTTAAATAAAACATACTAATAAAAAAGAAAACCCTAAAGACTTCACCAAAAACTACTACAACTGATAAATGAATTCAGTAAAGTCACAGGATACAAATCAATATTCAGAAATCTGTTGTATTTCTATACACTAATGATTAAGTAGTAGAAAGAAAAATGAAGAAAACAATCCCATTTACAACTACACCAAAAATAACAAAATACCTAGGAATAAACCTAATCAAAGAGGTGAAAGACCTCTACTCTGAAAACTGTAAAACACTGATGAAAGAAATTGAAGAAAACACAAATGAATGAAAAGACATTCCATGCTCATGGATTGAGAGAACAAATATTCTTAAAACGTTTATACTACCCAAAGCAACCTGTACATTATTGTAATCCTTATCAAAATACCAACACATTTTTTAACTAGAAAAAAACCCTAAAATTTATATGGAACCACAAGAGACCCCAAATAGCCAAAGCAATTTTGAAAAAGAAAAGCAAAGCTGGAGGTATCACAATTCTGGACTTCAAGTTATATTACAAAGCCGTAGTAATCAAAACAGTATGGTACTGGCACAAAAAGACACATAGATCAATGTAACAGAATAGAAAACCCAGAAATAGAAGGTTCCGGAAGATGGCGGCGTAGGAGGATGCTGGGCTCACCGCGCGTCCTGCCGATCACTTAGATTCCACCTACACCTGCCTAAAGAACCCAGAAAACCGCCAGAGGATTAGCAGAACGGAGTCTCCGAGGCCAAGCGCAGACGAGAGGCCCACGGAAGAGGGTAGGAAGGGCGGCAAGGCGGGGCGCGCTCCACGGACTGGCGGGAGGGAGCTGGGATGGAGGGGCGGCTCACCGGCCAAGCAGAGCCCCCGAGTCTGGCTGGCAAAAGCGGAGGGGCCGGACGGACTGTGTTCCGACAGCAAGCGCGACTTAGCGTCTGGGAGGTCAGAAGTTAACAGCTCTGCTCAGAAAGCGGGAAGGCTGGAGGACAAAGGGAGGGAGAGCTGCTGAGCCCCCGGACGGCAGAGCTCAGCTTGGCGGGGAACAAAGGCGCTCGCCAGCGCCATCTCCCCCGCCCATCCCCCAGCCAAAATCCCAAAGGGAACCAGTTCCTGCCGGGGAACTTGCTCGCGCAGCGCAAACACCCAACTCTGTGCTTCTGCGGAGCCAAACCTCCGGCAGCGGATCTGACTCCCTTCCGCTGCCACAGGGCCCCTCCTGAAGTGGATCACCTAAGGAGAAGCGAGCTAAGCCTGCCCCTCCAGCCCCCGTGCACCTTGCCTACCCACCCCAGCTAATATGCCAGATCCCCAGCAACACAAGCCTGGCAGTGTGCAAGTAGCCCAGATGGGCCACGCCACCCCACAGTGAATCCCGCCCCTAGGAGAGGGGAAGAGAAGGCACACACCAGTCTGACTGTGGCCCCAGCGGTGGGCTGGGGGCAGACATCAGGGCGGACTGTGGCCCCGCCCACCAACTCCAGTTACACACCACAGCACAGGGGAAGTGCCCTGCAGGTCCTCACCACGCCAGGGACTCTCCAAAATGACCAAACGGAAGAATTCCCCTCAGAAGAATCTCCAGGAAATAACAACAGCTAATGAACTGATCAAAAAGGATTTAAATAATATAACAGAAAGTGAATTTAGAATAATAGTCATAAAATTAATCGCTGGGCTTGAAAACAGTATACAGGACAGCAGAGAATCTCTTGCCACAGAGATCAAGGGACTAAGGAACAGTCACGAGGAGCTGAAAAACGCTTTAAACGAAATGCAAAACAAAATGGAAACCACGACGGCTCGGCTTGAAGAGGCAGAGGAGAGAATAGGTGAACTAGAAGATAAAGTTATGGAGAAAGAGGAAGCTGAAAGAAAGAGAGATAAAAAAATCCAGGAGTATGAGGGGAAAATTAGAGAACTAAGTGATACACTAAAAAGAAATAATATACGCATAATTGGTATCCCAGAGGAAGAAGAGAGAGGGAAAGGTGCTGAAGGGGTACTTGAAGAAATTATAGCTGAGAACTTCCCTGAACTGGGGAAGGAAAAAGGCATTGAAATCCAAGAGGCACAGAGAACTCCCTTCAGACGTAACTTGAATCGATCTTCTGCACGACATATCATAGTGAAACTGGCAAAATACAAGGATAAAGAGAAAATTCTGAAAGCAGCAAGGGATAAACGTGCCCTCACATATAAAGGGAGACCTATAAGACTCGTGACTGATCTCTCCTTTGAAACTTGGCAGGCCAGAAAGGCTTGGCACGATATCTACAGTGTGCTAAACAGAAAAAATATGCAGCCGAGAATCCTTTATCCAGCAAGTCTGTCATTTAGAATAGAAGGAGAGATAAAGGTCTCCCAAACAAACAAAAACTGAAGGAATTTGTCACCACGAAACCAGCCCTACAAGAGATCCTAAGGGGGATCCTGTGAGACAAAGTACCAGAGACATCGCTACAAGCATAAAACATACAGACATCACAATGACTCTAAACCCGTATCTTTCTATAATAACACTGAATGTAAATGGATTAAATGCGCCAACTAAAAGACATAGGGTATCAGAATGGATAAAAAAACAAGACCCATCTATTTGCTGTCTACAAGAGACTCATTTTAGATCTGAGGACACCTTTAGATTGAGAGTGAGGGGATGGAGAACTATTTATCATGCTCCTGGAAGCCAAAAGAAAGCTGGAGTAGCCATACTTATATCAGACAAACTAGACTTTAAATTAAAGGCTGTAACAAGAGATGAAGAAGGGCATTATATAATAATCACAGGGTCTATCCATCAGGAAGAGCTAACTATTATAAATGTCTATGCGCCAAATACCGGAGCCCCCAGATATATAAAACAATTACTCATAAACATAAGCAACCTTATTGATAAGAATGTGGTCATTGCAGGGGACTTTAACACCCCACTTACAGAAATGGATAGATCATCTAGACACACGGTCAATAAAGAAACAAGGGCCCTGAATGATACATTGGATCCGATGGACTTGACAGATCTATTTAGAACTCTGCATCCCAAAGCAACAGAATATACTTTCTTCTCGAGTGCACATGGAACATTCTCCAAGATAGATCACACACTGAGTCACAAAACAGCCCTTCATAAGTATACAAGAATTGAAATCATACCATGCATACTTTCAGACCACAATGCTATGAAGCTTGAAATCAACCACAGGAAAAAGTCTGGAAAACCTCCAAAAGCATGGAAGTTAAAGAACACCCTACTAACGAATGAGTGGGTCAACCAGGCAATTAGAGAAGAAATTAAAAAATATATGGAAACAAACAAAAATGAAAATACAACAATCCAAACGCTTTGGGACGCAGCGAAGGCAGTCCTGAGAGGAAAATACATTGCAATCCAGGCCTATCTCAAGAAACAAGAAAAATCCCAAATACAAAATCTAACAGCACACCTAAAGGAAATAGAAGCAGAACAGCAAAGGCAGCCTAAACCCAGCAGAAGAAGAGAAATCATAAAGATCAGAGCAGAAATAAACAATATAGAATCTAAAAAAACTGTAGAGCAGATCAACGAAACCAAGAGTTGGTTTTTTGAAAAAATAAACAAAATTGACAAACCTCTAGCCAGGCTTCTCAAAAAGAAAAGGGAGATGACCCAAATAGATAAAATCATGAATGAAAATGGAATGATTACAACCAATCCCTCAGAGATACAAACAATTATCAGGGAATACTATGAAAAATTATATGCCAACAAATTGGACAACCTGGAAGAAATGGACAAATTCCTAAACACCCACACTCTTCCAAAACTCAATCAGGAGGAAATAGAGAGCTTGAACAGACCCATAACCAGCGAAGAAATTGAATCGGTTATCAAAAATCTCCCAACAAATAAGAGTCCAGGACCAGATGGCTTCCCAGGGGAGTTCTACCAGACGTTTAAAGCAGAGATAATACCTATCCTTCTCAAGCTATTCCAAGAAATAGAAAGGGAAGAAAAACTTCCAGACTCATTCTATGAAGCCAGTATTACTTTGATTCCTAAACCAGACAGAGACCCAGTAAAAAAAGAGAACTACAGGCCAATATCTCTGATGAATATGGATGCAAAAATTCTCAATAAGATACTAGCAAATCGAATTCAACAGCATATAAAAAGAATTATTCACCATGATCAAGTGGGATTCATTCCTGGGATGCAGGGCTGGGTCAACATTCGCAAATCGATCAACGTGATACATCACATTAACAAAAAAAAAAGAGAAGAACCATATGATCCTGTCAATCGATGCAGAAAAGTCCTTTGACAAAATCCAGCACCCTTTCTTAATAAAAACCCTTGAGAAAGTCGGGATAGAAGGAACATACTTAAAGATCATAAAGGTCATTTATGAAAAGCCCACAGCTAACATCATCCTCAACGGGGAAAAACTGAGAGCTTTTTCCCTGAGATCAGGAACACGACAGGGATGCCCACTGTCACCGCTGTTGTTTAACATAGTGCTGGAAGTTCTAGCATCAGCAATCAGACAACAAAAGGAAATCAAAGGCATCAAAATTGGCAAAGATGAAGTCAAGCTTTCGCTTTTTGCAGATGACATGATATTATACATGGAAAATCCGACAGACTCCACCAAAAGTCTGCTAGAACTGATACATGAATTCAGCAAAGTTGCAGGATACAAAATCAATGTGCAGAAATCAGTTGCATTCTTATACACTAACAATGAAGCAACAGAAAGACAAATGAAGAAACTGATCCCATTCACAATTGCACCAAGAAGCATAAAATACCTAGGAATAAATCTAACCAAAGATGTAAAAGATCTGTATGCTGAAAACTATAGAAAGCTTATGCAGGTAATTGAAGAAGATATAAGGAAATGGAAAGACATTCCCTGCTCATGGATTGGAAGAATAAATATTGTCAAAATGTCAATACTACCCAAAGCTATCTACACATTCAATGCAATCCCAATCAAAATTGCACCAGCATTCTTCTCGAAACTAGAACAAGCAATCCTAAAATTCATATGGAACCACAAAAGGCCCCGAATAGCCAAAGTGATTTTAAAGAAGAAGACCAAAGCAGGAGGCATCACAATCCCAGACTTTAGCCTCTACTACAAAGCTGTCATCATCAAGACAGCATGGTATTGGCATAAAAACAGACACATAGACCAATGGAATAGAATAGAAACCCCAGAACTAGACCCACAAACGTATGGCCAACTCATCTTTGACAAAGCAGGAAAGAACATCCAATGGAAAAAAGACAGTCTCTTTAACAAATGGTGCTGGGAGAACTGGACAGCAACATGCAGAAGGTTGAAACTAGACCACTTTCTCACACCATTCACAAAAATAAACTCAAAATGGATAAACGACCTGAATGTGAGACAGGAAACCATCAAAACCTTAGAGGAGAAAGCAGGAAAAGACCTCTCTGACCTCAGCCGTAGCAATCTCTTACTCGGCACATCCCCAAAGGCAAGGGAATTAAAAGCAAAAGTGAATTACTGGGACCTTATGAAGATAAAAAGCTTCTGCACAGCAAAGGAAACAACCAACAAAACTAAAAGGCAACCAACGGAATGGGAAAAGATATTTGCAAATGACACATCGGACAAAGGGCTAGTATCCAAAATCTATAAAGAGCTCATCAAACTCCACACCCGAAAAACAAATAACCCAGTGAAGAAATGGGCAGAAAACATGAATAGACACTTCTCTAAAGAAGACATCCGGATGGCCAACAGGCACATGAAAAGATGCTCAACGTCGCTCCTTATCAGGGAAATACAAATCAAAACCACACTCAGATATCACCTCACGCCAGTCAGAGTGGCCAAAATGAAGAAATCAGGAGACTATAGATGCTGGAGAGGATGTGGAGAAATAGGAACCCTCTTGCACTGTTGGTGGGAATGCAAACTGGTGCAGCCGCTCTGGAAAGCAGTGTGGAGGTTCCTCAGAAAATTAAAAATAGACCTACCCTATGACCCAGCAATAGCACTGCTAGGAATTTATCCAAGGGATACAGGAGTACTGATGCATAGGGGCACTTGTACCCCAATGTTGATAGCAGCACTCTCAACAATAGCCAAATTATGGAAAGAGCCTAAATGTCCATCAACTGATGAATGGAGAAAGAAATTGTGGTTTATATACACAATGGAATACTACGTGGCAATGAGAAAAAATGAAATATGGCCTTTTGTAGCAACATGGATGGAACTGGAGAGTGTGATGCTAAGTGAAATAAGCCATACAGAGAAAGACAGATACCATATGGTTTCACTCTTTATGTGGATCCTGAGAAACGTAACAGAAACCTATGGGGGAGGGGAAGGAAAAAAAAAAAAAGAGGTTAGAGTGGGAGAGAGCCAAAGCATAAGAGACTGTTAAAAACTGAGAACAAACTGAGGGTTGATGGGGGGTGGGAGGGAGGGCAGGGTGGGTGATGGGTATTGAGGAGGGCACCTTTTGGGATGAGCACTGGGTGTTGTATGGAAACCAATTTGACAGTAAATTTCATATATTAAAAAATAAAAAAAAGAAAAAAAAGAAAAAAAAAAGAAAACCCAGAAACACACTCACAATTATATGGTCAATTAATCTTTGTCAAAGGAGATAAGAATATCCAATGGGGAAAAGATAGTCTCTTCAATAAATGGTGCTGGAAAAACTAAACAACCGCATGCAAAAGAATGAAACTGGACCACTTTCTTACACCATACATGAAAATAAATTCACAATGGATTAAAGACCTAAATGTGAGACCTGAAGCCATAAAAATCCTATGAAAGAGCACAAGCACTAATTTCTCTGGCATTAGCCATAGCAACATTTTTCTAGATATGTCACCAGAGGCAAGGGAAACAAAAGTAAAAAGAAACTATGGGGACTTCATCAATATATAAAGCTTATGCACAACGAAGGAAACAATAAACAAAACTAAAGGCAATCTACTAAACGGGAGAAGATAATTGCAAATGACATATCCAATAAAGGGTTAGTACTAAAAATATATAAAGAACTGATAGAACTCAACATTCAAAAACCAAATAATCCAATTTAAAAATGGGCAGAAGACGTGAACAGACATTTCTCCAAAGAAGACATACAGATGGCCAACAGACACATGAAAAGATGCTCAACATCACTCATCATCAGGGAAATGCTAATCAAAACTGCAATGAGATATCATCTCCCACCTGTCAGAATGACTAAAATAAAAAACACAAGAAACAACTTTTGGTGAGGATGTGGAGAAAAAGGAACACTCTTGCACTGTTGGGGGGAATGCAAACTGGTATAGCCAATGTGGAAAAACAGTATGAAGGTTTCTCAAAAAAGCTAAAAATAGAACTACCTTT
Source organism: Panthera onca (assembly GCF_046562875.1). Lineage (NCBI taxonomy): Eukaryota > Metazoa > Chordata > Mammalia > Carnivora > Felidae > Panthera > Panthera onca. The sequence goes on from NW_027675820.1 coordinate 815,864, forward strand.
GAATTGCACTACTGGATGTCCACCCCAAAAATACAAAAACACTAACTGAAAGGGATACATACACCCCTACGTTTATAGCAGCATTATTTACAATAGCCAAATTATGGAAGCAGCCCAAGGGTCCATAGATAGATGAATGGATAAAGAAGATGTGGTAAATACACACACACACACACACACACACACACACACACACACACACACCCCAGAATATTATTCAGCCATAAAAAGAATGAAACCTTGCCATTTGCAACAACATGGATGGAGCCAGAGAGTATATATGCTAAGCAAAATAAGTTAGTCAGAGAAAGACAAATACCATATGATTTCACTGATGTGTGGAATTTAAGAACCAAAACAAGGAGAGGGAGAGAGGGAGGGAGGGAGGGAGGGAGGGAGGGAGGGAGGGAGAGAGAGAGAAAGAGAGAGAGAGAGAGAGAGAGAGAGAGAGAAACCAAGAAATAGACTCTTAACTATAGAGAACAAACTGATGGCTACCAGAGGGGAGCTGAGTGGGGTGATCGTGAAATAGGTGATGGGTATTAAGGAGTACACTTGTGATGAGCACTGAGTGAGGTATGGAATTGTTGAAATGACTATACTGTACACCTAAAATGAACATATCACTGTATATTAACTACACTGGAATTAAAATAAAAACTTAATAAAAAAGAAATTGAGCTTAACAGAGGGGGGAGTTTTGAGGGTTCAGCTCTTAGAGGGATAAGGATTAGGAAAAGGGAATCCCCCAGGGACAATGTAAGGAACAGTAACTCTGGGAGAGATCAGGAATTTATGAGGACTTTTGCAATGTTTACTGAGACAAGATATAAATCCCTCTGTCCTTTCCCTTCCCAAATCATCAGTAACATCTTTCCTCAATACTGATTTTGTGGGAAAGGATTCTTTTTCACAGCTGAACTCTGTACTTGAATAGTACAGAGTAAGAGACTGTTCAAGCAAGAGCTGGAGGATGGGTGCAGGTAACAAATACCTGAACATGTGTCACTTTAAAATATAAAGATCATAAATAGAACTATTAAACTGAACTCTGGAGGTCACAGATGCAGCTCACCATCAGTGGGTAGTAATTTTTGTAGTTCCAGACATTCCTTATCATTGACTTCTATCCCCATGTCTCCAAGAATGTTTTTCAGATCTGTGGCATCAATCTTTTCTCCTTTGAAAATACAGGTTTATAGGTGAAAATTATAGAAATTAATTACTCAGTATTATGTAAGTTTAAGAGGTTCATAAGAAAATGTTATTAACCTATATGATATGTACTTTTAAATATACTTAAAATAGCTTATATGGCATCATTCCCAGTTGGGGATTAAAGAGTGAAAGTAAAATGGAATGTGGAAATACAGTGTGTCATTAGAAGTCAAAGCAAATTTGTTCCTAAATTATTGATATAATAAAGGCTCCCTTAATTTGGGGGATAATGAACAGAATAAAATCTAGTTACCAAATTGGATAATGAATTGCCAAAAGAAATGATTATAGCAGGAGATCTTATACTGACTTATGTAATTGATCGTTGACAAAACCACATTATCTTGAGCTTTCCAAAACTTTACCTTATTTATTCATGTGCTTACCTAAAATTTAGCTATTTACATGTAGGTGAAGACATATATACATATATGAGAAAAAAATCTGTACAGTACATAGGACATGTTATCAAAAGCAAGTCTTATAGTTTATTTTTCAAACAGATAATCCAAGATCAAATGGATTTTATCAGGCAGAAATATTTTATATTTTATAATAACTGGGTAAAATGGCAAAATTAATATGGACAATAGACTACTAGGAATATAAAAATTTAAATATAATTTATTATAAAGCATTAGGGTTTCAGTGTCATAGAAACTCACCTGTAAACTCTTTCGTTTTCATTGTCACATTTTTCAGATCAACCTTCCCACCACCTGTAGGACAAAAAGCAGTCACAGACCAACAATGAGACTGTTCCTTCTGCTTTCTCTACTTATGATACCTCTCCCCCAACTAGAACATTGATCATCTTGAATTTTAGTTCCAGACTATTATATTACATTTTTCATCATATTTACTTAGATATAAGAATGCTTTTTAAAGTTTTTTCCTCCACTTTGTTTCATGCATCTCAGTTTTTTCCCCTGTATTCAGATTCTGTTATTTTGTTTATAGTCGGTTTTTTGTTCTCCTGTTAACTATTTATACATTTCTTTTGGTTCCTGATGCTGTAAAATTTTACAACGGTTTTTTTTTTGGTTTTTTTTTTTTTTTGGTTTTTTTTTTTTTATTTATTTTTGGGACAGAGAGAGACAGAGCATGAACGGGGGAGGGGCAGAGAGAGAGGGAGACACAGAATCGGAAACAGGCTCCAGGCTCCGAGCCATCAGCCCAGAGCCTGACGCGGGGCTCGAACTCACGGACCGCGAGATCGTGACCTGGCTGAAGTCGGACGCTTAACCGACTGCGCCACCCAGGCGCCCCATGATGCTGTAAAATTTTATATGACTGTTTAGGTACAGGTTGAAAATATATTTTTTTAATTTTTTAATTAAAAAAAATTTTAAGTTTATTTATTTTGAGAGAGAGAGAGAGCACACACACAAGCAGGGGAGGGGCAGAAAGAGAGGGAGAGAGAGAATCTCAAGCAGGCTCCACATTGGCAGCACAGAGCCTGACACAGGCCTTGATCTCACAAACCCTGAGATCATGACCTGAGCTGAGATCAAGAGTCAGACACTTAGCCAACTGAGGCATCCAGATGCCTGAAAAAAATTGTTTTATTTGACTTAGCTCTCAGTGTTCCATTTCAATATAGGACAACAGGGAAGGAAGGATAAGAAGAAATGAAATGATAATATATAAATAATTCTGGGAAAACATTGTATAAAACAAAAACAGTATCATCTTGAATGAGGATAAAAGTCCAAAATAAAATCGGATTATGATAGATTAAGGATGCATATTGTAATTTCTACAATAACCTTTGAGGCTTCTAAATTAACAAGAAAAATAAAAAATAATTAGTCCAAAAGGAAGGCAAGAATGGAAGGAAACAGAAAGTTGAACATGTACAAAAACAGGAATTCAGTAAAAGTAGATTTAAACACAAATATGTCAGTAATCTCATAATTACTACTAATATTGCAAAAATGATTTTCAGATTGCTAATTGTTTAGGGTTTTTGCATGCTAATTGGTTAGGATTTTTGCATTATTTGTTTATACAAAGATTAGCCTGTGATTTTCCTTTTTTGTGTCTTCTTCATCAAATTTCGGCATAAAGATTATGATAGTTCCATAAATCAAACTGGCAAGTGTTTCTTGTTTTTATGTTTTTTGAAGAGTTGAGTAACGTGGAAATTATTTCTTACTTCTATGCTAGGTAAAATTCATCAAGGAAGTGATCTAAGGCTCTAAAATTTAAGAATTTAAAATATCTGAAATCTAAGGATTCAGAGAAGTCAAAAGTAAAAGGATGGATAAGTATAGACCATACAAACACTAAGCAAAGGTAGAGTAGGAATATTAACATCAAACAAAACAGGCTTTAAGAAAAAACTTTTCTAGTAATAACAAAAAGAAGTTTAATTCACCGTGAAGATGTCATAATTCCAAACTTGTATGCTCGTATTAACATGGTGTCAAAAAAAACAAAGAAAATTATAAAATTATAATGAGAAATAAAAATCCAAAATTACACTGAGAGAAATTTTTTAAAGTTCATTTATTTTGAGATAGAGAGTGTGCGAGCAGAGGTCAGGGGCAGAGAGAGGGAGAATCTTAAGCAGGCTCCACGCTGTCTGCACAGAGCCAGATGTGGGGCTCAAAGTCACAAATTATGAGTTATGACCTGAGTCATGAGCCATTCAGGCACCCAGGGGGAGATTTGATACATCTTTGTCAGTAGTTAATAGAAGAAGCAGATATTAAGATATTAAATCATTAAGACTTTAGGATATTTGAACAAGAAATTTAACAAAGTTGATTTAATGGAGATATAGGCAACACCGTACCCAATAATTTCAGAATGCATATTTTTTCACATAGGGAATATTTAGCAAAAATCACCATGTACTGGATTATAAAGCCAAATCTCAACACACTAAAAAGTAATGGCTATAAGCAATTCAAAAATAATAGTAAGGAAAGTTTCACTTAGAAGAGCACTAAATAGAATAAATCACCTAGGAATAAAGTTAACAAAAGAAGTACAAAGATCATACTTCAAACACTACAAAACACTGTTGAAAGAAATAAGACAAAACTCTTAGCAAAATAGGAATAGAAGGGAACTCCTTTAATCTGATAAAAGTTACATATATAAAACTTCAATAAGGTAATACTTAATGGTGAAATATGGAAATGTTTCTCTTTGTGATCAGAAATGAGGCAGGCTGGGGCACCTGAGTGGCTCAGTCGGTTGAGTGTCCGACTTCGGCTCAGGTCTTGATCTCATGGTTCATGGGTTCAAGCCCCGCATCGTGTTGACAGCTCAGAGCCTGCTTCAGATTCTGTGTCTCCCTCTCTCTCTGCCACTCTCCCACTCATGTTCTTTCTCTCTCTCAAAAATAAATAAACATTAAAAAAAATGTTTAATTAAAAAAAAAAAAAAGAAATGAAGTAGGAACTCCTGGGTGGCTCAGTCGGTTAAGCATCTGACTCTTGATTTCAGCTCAGGTCACGATTTCATGGTCCTAAGATCGAGCCCCCACATCGGGTGTGGTGCTGAGCATGAGCCTGCTTAAGATTCTCTCCCTTCCTCTCCCTCTGCCCAGCCCCCACTTGTGCTCTCTCTCTCTCTCTCTCTCTCTCTAAAAGAAAAAAAGGAAAAGAAATGAGGTAAGGATGTCTGCTATCATCACATTTACAATACTATATTGGAAATTCTAACTGAAGCAGTAAGGCATGATGAAGAAATAAAAGGCATAATGATAGAAAAGAAAGAAAACTGCCATTATTTGGAAACATAATTATATATGTAGAAAACTCAGGAGGATATTCAGATAATTATAGTTTATAAAAGTATAGAAAGGTTGCTGGGTACAAGGTCATTACACAAAAATCAATATTTTTTATGTATCAGCAACAAACTGAAAAAGAAAAAAATTTAAATATACCATTTTCAACAGTATAAAAAATACCTAAAAATAAATCCATTGCATTAAATGCAAAACTTTACCTAGAAAATTATACAATAGCCAGCCTAGGACACCAGAACACCAAGAAGATGATGTTAACTTTGTTAGTCCAAGCCACTGTTTGGACTGTGAGGAAAAGGAAGATGCAGGCCGACCCACCTGCCCCTACTCTGACACTTTCAGCAGTAAACAACTTCTTAAAAATAAGTTTGAACACATAGGTGGGAAAGTTTGTGTTCAAACCAGGGATTGTAATAGCTTTTCTTATATTCTAGAATATACCAAAACAAAAGTAGATTCCGATGGGGACGTTGTTCAAGATGGAGTCAGAGTGTTCATCAAAAAGAAAGCACAGCTAACACTTTTAGGAACAGAATTGGTCTAAGTTGAAGAGTTTGTGTTCAACAACCCCAACAAGAAAAGAAACTTGTGGCTGTGGAGAAAGCTTTAATATGTGAAACCTCGGGACTAGTCTGGCTGTAAGCTCCTGGAGGCTTGTGGAAGTCTGCGGGCTTACGGAAAAAATCACGTGACTGTTATATGCTTAAGGTTTATAATGTATAACTGCCTTGTGAGGAAAATACAGTGATGCATTTTGAAAATGAAGCCACTATGTTAGACTCTAGATGGTGTTATTTGTATTCTTTTTAGGGGACAGAAAATGAGAAGCCATCACTTTTGGGGGGGGTCATTTTTCTACTTTTTCCCTTCCTTTTAAAAGATTCATGTATAATTAACATTCAGTAAGTTTTAGATGTACAATATCCTAATTACACAATTTTATACATTTCTCAGTGCTCATCAAGATAATTCTACTCTAAATCCCCTTTACCTATTTCACTCACCTGCTCCACTCACTTTTCTGTTAAGGAAAAAAATCCTACTCTGCACTTAACTCTCTTGAATCTTTTCTGTTAGAACTAATTCCATTACAATTGCCTTTCTGAGAGGATTTTGGGAAATGTATTCTTAATAGGTGTGCAGTCATTAGATCTCTGTTGAATGGCCTGACTGCAAATCCATTGGTATTTTCCTGACCAGTTGACAGCTTTTAAAATTTAGAGGTAGGACTGACTTTTAATCATTAAAAACAATTGTTTAGTGCTCACAAGTTTATATTTTTAGGTTTGATAACGATTCTTGTGTATTTTCTAAATACACTGACAAAACAGATTTGGAGGTTTACATACGTCTTAGGACACTTATACTAGGCAGGTAAATTACATTAAAAAGATTGGTCTTCATAAAAGATCTTCCCAGAGAGCATTAATATTTTTTTTTAAGTTTTTACTTAAATTCCAGATAGCATTAGGGGTGCCTGGGTGGCTCAGTTGGTTAAATGTCCAACTCTTGATTTCAGCTCAGGTCATGATCTCACAGTTTGTGAGTTTCAGCCCCTCATAGAGCTCTGTGCTGACAGCACAGAGCCTGCTTGGGATTCTCTGTCTCTTTAACTCTCTACCCATCCCCTGTTCGCTTGCTCTCTCTCTCTCTCTCTCTCTCTCTCAATAAATAAATAAATAAACATTAAAAAAAATTTAAATTCCTGATAGCATTAATCTTTTCCCTCTGCTTTTACTGTGATTATCTTAAGTTCTCTTAGTCTGTCAATAAGATTTCAGCCACATCTATTTTTTACTTTGATGTTTATAATTTATTTAGTAGTTCTATAATGATTGCTTAGTACTTTGTTTCTTTAGTTAGGCAATTCCCCTTGTTTTATTTTTAAAATTTAATTATTTTTTAATTTTATTTTTTATAGTTTCAAGTTTTAATTAATTTTTTTAAATGTTTTTAAAATTTATCTTGAGAGAAAGTGTGCATGAGAAGGGGATGGGCAGAGGAGAGGGAGAGAAAGAATCTTAAGTCTGAAGCCAGGCTCCATCTCAGGACTGTGAGATCATGGTGTGAGCTGAAATTAAGAGTCAGATGCTTAAGGGGTGCCTGGGTGGTTCAGTCGGTTGAGCGTCCGGCTTCGGCTCAGGTCATGATCTCACGGTTCGTGAGTTCGAGCCCTGCATTGGGCTCTGTGCTGACAGCTCAGAGCCTGGAGCCTGCTTCAGATTCTGTGTCCCCTCTTTCTCCACCCCACACCTGCTTGTGCTCTGTCTCTCTCTGTCTTTCAAAAAAGAATAAACATTAAATAAAAAAAGAGTCGGATGCTTAACCTTAAAACCTCAGTTGGTTTTAAGCATCCGACTCTTACATCAGGCATACATACTCTGTAAGATCCGACTCTTACATCAAGCATACATCAGGGCATGTATGAAGAATGGACAAATGTCCGAAACATAAAAAAAAAAAAAAAGAGTCGGATGCTTAAAACCAACTGAGCCAGCCAGGCGCCCCTCAAGTTTTTACTTAAACTCCAGTTAGTTAACATATAGTGTAATATTACTTTCAGGAGTAGAATTTAGTGATTCATCACTTCCATACAACACCCAGTGCTCAACACAAGTGCCCTCCTTAATCCCCATCACCCATTTAGCCCACCCTCCCCACCTTCCCTCCAGCAACCCTGTGGGGATAAGCTTAGGAATCCCCCAGGTTTACACCAATGGGTTAACAAGGCATAAAGAAATACAAAGTCATAAAATGCTCACACCCAAGTTTGGGTAAACTAGATTGGCACTCCAAGAATAGGGGGGTGCAAAGACACCCCAAGAATAGGGAGGCACAAAGGTGCCAGGAATAGGGAGGAGCCAAGGCACCCCAAAATAGAGAGGGGGTGCAGAGGTCCCAGAATAGAGAGGGAGAGGCAAAGGCCTAAAATAGGTATGGTGCTAAGGTGCCCAATATATAGATAGGTATATGAAATTTTTTTTTAATGTTTATTTATTTTTGACAGAGAGAGAGAGAGAGCATGAGCAGGGGAGGGGCAGAGAGAGAGAGAGGGAGACACAGAATCCGAAGCAGGCTCCAGACTCTGAGCTATCAGCACAGAGCCCGACACGGGGCTTGAACCCACAGACCGTGAGATCATGACCTGAGCTGAAGTCGGATGCTCAACTGACTGAGCCACCCAGGCGCCCCTGATAGGTATATGAAATGAACAAGATTAGATATTCAGGGTGGAAGCACCCCCAAGTTAGTACTACAGCAGAAAATCTGCTTTCATAGGAGAATAGGGCCAGGTTAGGTAAATTGGTGAATTGGACTATGGACCGCTGTGCTGCAGGCAAAGCAGCCCGAAGTGGGAGATGGTTAACGTAAGAAAAGGTGCCTTATTAACCCTGAGGTTATTTCCCCTATCTGCCTTATCCCCTAGGCTGGCAAAGATAAACAGGTATGATAAATAGCGCCTCCTGTCTGTTGTTAACAACCATCTACCCATCTGCCTGGTGCCCAGATTTTGTTTTATATTGACCCAAACCCCAAACACTGTATATCTTCAAAACCCCCCTTTTCCCTCACGTCCCCAAGTTAATGTTCCTAGTTTGTCTCTTTGTACACACCCATTACATTTGGGTGTAAGCCTTCTGATCTGAATAAATATGGGGCAAGGGCCCTTATTCGGGGCTCTTGTCTTTTCCCCAGACATTATCCATCTCTTGCTTTAATCTTGTGTCCACTCTTTTGCTGGTCAAAAGAGAACTTTAGACTTAGAGTCTATGACACAACCCTTAGTTCTTTCTCTATCATTTGGAATCTGTTTCATGGTTTGTCTCTCTCTCTTTTTTAAAAAAAAAATTTAATGTTTTATTTATTTTTGAGAGAGAGAGAGCACAAGCAGGGGAGGAACAGAAAGAGAGGGAGACACAGAATCTGAAGCAGGCTCCAGGCTCTGAACTGTCAGCACAGAGCCTAACAAGGGGCTCGAACTCACGGAACCATGAGATCATGACCTGAGCCAAAGTCGGATGCTTAACCGACTAAGCAACCAAGGCACCCTTGTCTCTCTCTCTTTTTTTTTTTTTATAAAAAAAATTTTTTTTAAGGTTTATTCATTTCTCAGAGACAGAGAGAGCGTGAGCAGGGGAGGGGCAGAGAGAGAGAGGGAGACACAGAATCTGAAACAGGCTCCAGGCTTTGAGCTGTCAGCACAGAGCCCGATGCAGGGCTTGAACTCATGGACTGCAAGATCATGACCTGAGCCAAAGTCAGATGCTTAACCGACTGAGCCATATGGGTGCCCCTGTCTCTTTTAGTGCCACCATGTTATGTAACCTTCTCATTTTGAGATCTAGTTTTATTGAATCCATGAAATTGCTCTGTAATGTGAATTAATTGTCAAGTACTTCTTTTTGGTTGTTCCTTAGGTTAAACTGACTATATTACTACAAGATGGGGTTATTTGTTTTTTGCATGCTATCTTCCTTCCATTCCATCTTCTTTCCTTATTTTTCTTTTGCTATTTTTCTCTGCTGTGCTAATGCTAGAATTGGTGCCATATCCTTTCTTTTCGTTTTGCATATACTTCAGCAGTTGTGTTCAGATTTTCATTTTATTCTCAGGATTTAATGTAACAATGTTTAGTTGCTCTCTTGATAGCATCTCAGACCAGTTAGCTTTCTTCAGCTAGGTGTATTTAAAGAAAACTGTTCTACTCACTTCTATTGTAATCGGAGAGTGTGGTGATATGTTACATGGTCTTCATTATATGTGAGCCCTGCTCCCATATCTGAGGTTTGGTTTCATGTCCCAGCAGGGTTCGTTGCTCTAGTTAAGTAGAATGAACTCGGTAAAGACATTTAACCAAACCACAGATCTGTGCATGGGATGGTATTCTTGGGCTTCCCATCAGACCTTCAATTCTGCCTGTAGCTCTTTGTTCTTGTTCACTTTGTTAGGTATTGGAGGAAAGAAAAACTAGACAGATTTTGGTTTTTTCATCATCTCAAACTGGAATCCTCTGGACCGGTTTAGATAGTATTAAAATAAATTGAAGAATTGAAAGAACTTACTCCTAAAACTCTCTGTGCCTGTCACCTTTTGTTAGAGTGATAGGTGGTGGTGGACAGTTGATAGATGCAATTATTTGATAGGTTTTTGCAATTATTATTATTGGTCTCTCGATTTTTTTCACTTCTTTGCTCAACATAGGTAATTTATTTATTTTACACTGGAAAAATGTTCATTTTATTAATATTTTCAACATCTTAATCTCATGTTATATATAACATATTGTAATAGTATTATTATGCTTGATATCTAGTATGTTTTTAAAATTCTTAGTATGTTTCTCTCTATCCCTTTTTAGTCTTTCTGACTATATCAGAATAGCTGAGGCATATATACTGGAAATAACCATCCGTCAATGTTTTAAATATTTTTATTTTTTATATTTATTTTTATTAAAAACATTTTAAATGTTTTTATTTATTTTTGAGAGAGAGAGAGAGAGAGAGAGAGAGAGAGAGAGATAGCAGCAGAAGAGCAGAGAGAACAGGAGAGAGAGAATTCCAAGCAGGTTCCACACTGTCAGCACAGAGCCTGATGCAGGGCCTGAACCCATGAACCATGAGATCATGACCTGAGCTGAAATCGAGTCGGACACTCAACAGACTGAGGCACACAGGCACCCCAACCATTAGTCAATTTGAATCATTCTTCATCATAGGCTGTTCTCTTATTGTTTAGTGTTTCTTTGAAATGTTTCTCATTCTGTTTTCATTTTCTTCTTTATTCTTTGATCTGAGAATTGTTTGTCAGTACTCTCACCAATTTTAATTATTCATAGTAGAACACTCTCTTAAAGAAGAGACAGGATGTACTTTCACGTGAAACTTGAATTCAGCCACATCCTTTAAAAAATGCCCTGTTGATACTAAATAAACACTATCACTGGTCTATGGATACTCTCAAACCCAAGCTGTCCTAAAGGGAATGCATTTTTATGTGCAATGCTCACCAGCAACTGGTAGGTTTTGTGAAAAATCTTCAAGTTCTTTGTGTGACAGCTTAATCCCCATATTTTCCAGAAATGGGACGAGGTTATTCATAGCCACCTTTCCTCCTTAGGAGAGACAAATTATCATAAAAACAACCAAGATGCAGAAAAACTCCTTACTAATTCATGTATATTATGGTTATCACTTTACTCATGAAGACTTTAAGGTCCAGTAAAAGCTAGTCAACGGTATAAGGAGGGTCAATTTTAAGACTAGATGGAGAGTCTCATCCTCAGACTGTATCTTGTTGTTCATATCAACATAGTGCAAGTTCGAAAGGGGCTGGGTAATTTCCTAGGGATTTATGGCATATACCACATATCCATAAATATTGGGAAATACACATGTGAAATTTTTAACGTAATAAAAATAAATCAGTGTATATGAAAAATAAGAGAATATCACAGATATATCTGCTTTCTCATCATACTTCTCACTCACTTTGAAGAGCCTTCACACCATCCAGCAGCCTTTTTTGATACACCTTTCCTTCAGCTGTAAGAAAAGACATGATGCACGGTCAGAGAAAAATAATAAGGGAGATGCACCTAAATAATAAATATTCTACAATTTTCTCCCTATTTCCATAATTTCAAAAAAAAAATAGACTTTTTAATGATTTTTCTGAAATGTACCTAACTTCCTCTCAAATAATGACAAAGTTGGTTTGGAGAAAGATTTTTAATGAGGCAAATTTATTCACTTTTGCATAAAAGGCAAGGATTAGTGGTTTAAAACTTATAAAACATATCTCATTTGATTTATTTTTACCCTTGACTTCTTTCCTTACATTCTTTCTTTTTCCATTTTTACATTTTTCCACTTACTCTCAGGAATATTAATGGAACCAAGGACAACAATACACATATCTTATTGGCAAGATTAAGTGAAATAGCTATTGATTACCATAATGAAAATGAAATGACCCTGGGTTTTTGGGTCACTTAGTTTTTATTCTAAAATAAAAACTAAAATTTTAGTTTTATTCTAAAATAATTATTTAGAATTATTCTAAATAATGTTAAAAGTTTTCAAAAATGATTAAATAAAACAAAACAACCTGTAACAATCTGACAGCATTTTAGAAGAAAATCTCACAGGCAAGTAGTCTAAACCCCTTGAAGTCTACATATATATTTTAAATCCTTACCATCAACTGGTAGAGTTTTTACTAAATTAAAGTATTCCTTGTCTGTGACCTCCACTTTCATGTCTTTCAGAGCACTGTCTACATCACTGACATCAATTTGCTTTCCTAGAAAAGACAGAAATGGTGATAAAAAAGAACTTGCGAAGAACACAAAATTAGTGAGTTTGATTACAATCAAATGCTGCTAACTAGCAATATTTTTACTCATGTGCCATTAAGATAATTTCATCGGTACTTAAGAATCACATAATCTATAACAAACAAAAAAATTAAAATAAACTTTTTTTTAATGTTTATTTATTTTTGAGAGAGAGAGAGAGAGAGAGACAAAACATGAGTGGGGAGGGGCAGAGAGAGAGGGGGACAGAATCTGAAGCAGGCTCCAGGCTTTGAGCTGCCAGCCCAGAGCCCAATGTGGGGCTCGAACTCATGAATGTGATCCAATCACGCATGACCTGAGCTGAAGTCGGACACTCAACCGACTGAGCCACCCAGGCACCCCCCAAAATTAAAATTTATTATCACCTTGGCTGGTTTATAAATATATAAATAATAAAATAATAATTTGGGTCTTTTCTTCACAAAATAGAAATGTAAGTAGTTCTCCTGATGGTTTGAAATTGTAATTATGTTAGGAGCAGTATAATGTTAGGCACATAAATCTAGAAAGGTACAAAGATTATATGCCTTAATATGAATTAAAAATTAATATAATATATATAAAAATACACATAGTGATGCTTGTTAAAAAGTATGTTTCAAAACAGAGCCTCAGGCTTCCACAATAATTTTTGTTTTGTACTATTTTTATGGTAAATAATCTTTTGATTACTATACTTTTGTAACTTTAAGAAGGAAAAACAATTTTGGTTTAATTAAGCCTTTTGTTTAAATCAGTGTAAAGGGCATCTCTGAAGTTTGCTGCCTAGAATCCTAAACTTTTAGTTCATAAATTAGGTATGTTGCATATTTCAAGTGCATATGTCTAGTATAAATTTCTTTTTATTTATTCTGCTTAAGAGTCACTTGGCTTCATTAGATTTATACTATTTATCTGTTCTGGAAAGTTCTCTTCAAATATTGCCTCTGTCTTGTTTTCTTTCTCTTTTCTTCCTGGAATTCCAAATAGATATATCTAAGATTTTCTTATCTATCCTCAGTGTCTCTTAACCTCTCTTTCAGAGTCTCCATTTCTTTGTCTTTCTGTGCTATACGCCTTGTAATTTCTTAAGTTCCTTAGTTCTTTCTTCAGCTATTTATAAATCCTTCAAGTATTATATTTATTTATTTTTTTAGTGGCTGAGTAATAGTCCAGTGTCTTTTTTTTCTTCCAAATTTTTATTTAAATTCTAGTTAGTTAACATATACTGTAATATTGGTTTCAGGAGTAGAATTTAGTGATCCATCACTTACATATAACATCCAGTGCTCCCTCCAACAAGTGCCCTCCTTCATGCCCATCACCTATTTAGCCCATCCCCTGCCCACCTCCCTCCATCTACCCTCAGTTTGTTTTCTACCATTAAGAGTCTCTTAAGGTTTTCTTCCCTCTTTTTTATTCCCTTCCCATATGTTCATCTGTTTTGTTTCTTAAATTCCACATCTTAGTGAAATCATATGGTATTGTCTTTCTCTGACTGACTTAGTTCACTTAGTATAACGCACCCTAGCTCTATCCACATTGTTGCAAATGGCAAGATTTCATTCTTTTTGGTGGCTGAGTATTATTCCACTGTATATATACACATCTGCTTTATCCATTTATCAGTTGATGGACACGTGGGCTATTTCCATAGTTTGGCTCTTATTGATAAATGAAACTAAGAGCTGGTTCTTTGAAAGAATTAATAAAATTGATAGCCTCCTAGCCAGACTTATCAAAAAGAAAAGAGAAAGGACCCAAATAAATAATATCATGAGTAAAAGAGGAGAGATTACAATCAACACCACAGAAATACAAATAATTATAAAAGAGTATTATGAAATTTTATATGCCAATACACCAGACAATCTGGAAGAAACGGACAAATGTTTTAAATTTTTACTATTTTCACCTCTCAAAAGTCTTTTTGGTTCTTTACCAAATTGCTTGCTCTTTACTTATGTGTTCCAGCCTCTCTTTTGATTATTAAACTATATTAAGCATGCTTATTTAATAATTTTTGGTCTGATAATTCCAAAATCTAAAATCTCGGGGCACCTGGGTGGCTCAGTCGGTTGAGCGTCCGACTTTGGCTCAGGTCATGATCTCACAGTCCGTGGGTTCGAGCCCTGCATCGGGCTCTGTGCTGACAGCTCGGAGCCTGGAGCCTGCTTCAGATTCTGTGTCTTCCTCTCTCTGCCCCTCCCCCGTTCATGCTCTCTTTCTCTCTGTCTCAAAAATAAATAAATATTAAAAAATAAAAATAAAAAAACCAAAATCTAAAATCTCTGCTCATCTGCTAAATGTTGTTCATTATGGGGGTCTTACTCATGGTGACTTGTTTCTTTGTATGTTTAATAATAATTTTAAACTATAAACTGCTCTTTATGTGAAATTTTTGTTTTGAGAAAGAGAGTACCCTTCAAGACAAGAGTCAGATTGATTCATTCTAGATTATCAGTGCATGAGGTCAGGTGACACTTCAGGAGCATTAACATAGCACATCAATACACAAAGACCATCGCTTATTATAGATTATCCCTTAATTCAGTAGCCTTGGCTATATCCTCCTTGCTTCAGAGAAACAGCCATTTCTAAAGTTAGTCAAAACATCTTCAGATCTCACATTAAGATCATATTTAAATCTGACAGCACTATATACCATTATAATCTCTACTGCTACCTGAAAGTGTCCAATATCGTTTTGACTAGTTGGTTACTAATAATGGACTATTGCTACTTTCTCCCCATATTACTATCAATGGTGTAACACTCTCTTTTTTTTATTTTTATTTATTTTTATTTTTTTTTTATTTTTTAATATATGAAATTTACTGTCAAATTGGTTTCCATACAACACCCAGTGCTCATCCCAAAAGGTGCCCTCCTCAATACCCATCACCCACCCTGCCCTCCCTCCCACCCCCCATCAACCCTCAATTTGTTCTCAGTTTTTAACAGTCTCTTATGCTTTGGCTCTCTCCCACTCTAACCTCTTTTTTTTTTGGTGTAACACTCTCAATCCAGGGACTCTATTTCCTTCACCGGTAGAGAAGAATTCTACTTCTGTAATTACAATTTCTGGAGTTCAAGAAGGGTCCATATCCTAAACAGATCATTTGGAAACTTCAGTACCACACTCTGATTTAATATTATTTGTTGGTGGGTCTTGTCTTAAAAGTGAAAAGGGACATAGTAGGCTAAATATGCAATAATTGGTTTAGTTTCTCTTGAAAGATCCAAGTCCTTAACTGATATAATATTGGTTCAAGTGACTGAACATTGCCCTTTCTAGAGATTTCAAACTGGTAAAACTCAAGGATAGGTGACATACTTTTGTAGTAATTATTACTTGGTGCTTTGATGCTGCTCAAAGAAATTGCTATCATAAAGGAAGAAGTCCACAGTAAAATAGATGATATAATGACTAGAGAGAATGCTGTAGCAGATCATCCTATTAAATAGACTGTGCAGAAAAGAGTTAACACAGCAAACCTAAGTCTGCGATCTTTACAAGAGCCTGCTTGCCAGGTGGTACTTGGCTGGCATATGGGAACTCGGATTTCAGAATGTTCCCTCCAATATCAACTGATAAGCCTAAGTCACTGTGCCTAGACTCGTGCAAACAATGCGATTTATGGTGAATATTGGTTTTTCTTCTGGGAGTCTGGTATATTGAGAGTTGTTAGGCAGAGGGTGCCTATGTGACAAGCCTCCAGTAAAAAACCTTGGGCACTGAGGGCTTAATGGGCTTCCCTGGGCACACATGTGAAACTGCATTTTTGCTGCTGGAGGGAAAGTATGTTATGTGTGACCCTTCATAAGAAGGAGAGCATAGGAAGCCTCCACATAGATTCTTCTAGAAGCTGCCTACGTGTTTTTCTCTTACTGATCCAGCTATATCCTTTGTGTTTACCCTTTGCATCATACAGTTCTATGGGTTTTGACAAGTGCAATATGTCACGTATTTACCATTACAGTAACATACAGAACAGTTTCACTGAACTAAAATTCCCTTGTGACTCTCGTGTCCATCACTCCTTCCTATGCCACCCCCCGTAAACTCCTGGAAACCACTGATCTTTTAACTGTCTCTATAGTTTTCCCTTTTCCAGAATGTAATATGTTGGAATAACACAATATGTATGTAGCCTTTTCAGACTGGCTTCTTCCATTTAGCAGTATGCATTTAAGATTCCTTCATGTCTTTCCATAGATTGATAGCTCATTTCCTTTTATAACTGAATAATATTTCATTATGTGAAGGTACCACCATTTGTTTATTCATTCTTTAATTGAAGGTCATCTTATTTGCGTCCAAGTTTCAGCAGTAATGAATAAAGCTACTATAAGCATTTGTGTGCGGCTTTTGTGTAGACATGTTTTCAGCTCATTTGGGTAAATACCTAATTTGCAACTGTTGGATCTTATGGTAATACCGATTAAGTTTAGCTTTGTAAGAAATTGCCCAACTGTCTTCCAGAGTGACTCTGCCATTTTGCATTCCACCAACGATGAATAAGAGTTCCTCTTGTTAGCCATTCTAATAGGTACGTAGCATTCTCTCATTGTTTTAATTTGCAATTCCCTAATGACATATGATGTTGACCATCTTTTCATATCCTTATTTGCCATCTGTATATCTTCCTGGGTGAGGTGAATATTCAGATCTTCTGTTCACTTTTTAAAAAATGTTTGTTTATTTATGAGAGAGAGAGAGTGTGCAGGGGAAGGGCAGAGAGAGATGGGGCAGAGAATCCGAAGCAGGGTCTGGGCTGACAGCAGAGAGCCCAATGCGGGGCTTGAACTCATAAACCATGAGATCATGACCTGTGGTGAAGTCAGATGCTCAGCCAACTGAGACACTCAGGTGCCCATGTTCACTTTTTAATTAGGGTTGTTTTCTTATTGTTTAGTTTTAAGAATTCTTGGAATATTTTGGATATAAGTCCCTTATCAGATATGTGTTTTGCAAATATGTCCTTCCCGTCTGTGGCTCATTTTTTCATATTAAAAACTAAAGTTCGTGTTTGTTTGTTTTTTTTTTTAAGTTTATTTATTTATTGTGAGAGAGATCATGCTCACCCATGCAAGTAGGGAGGGGTAGAGAGAAAGATAGAATCCAAGCAGGTTCTGTGCTGTCAGTGCAGAGTCGGACATGGGGCTCAAATTCATGAACCACGAGATCATGACCTGAGCCAAAACCAACAGGCAGACGCTTAACCAACTGAGCCACCCAGGCGTCCCTAAACTAAAGTTCTTTCTGAGTGACCTCTTATAGATAAGAAAAACATGTGTAGGATCAGATTCAAAGATTCCATTATAGAATCACAAAATTTGACTTCAATTTTGTAAAGAAATACTTGGAATGGTCAGATTATAATATCCATGACAATAAGATCCAGCAAAGTCAGGATTTTTACCTCCTTGCATACATTTCAAATTGATTATTTGCCACAATCCTACATAAAACAACATATCACTGTAGGAATAAAAACCCCACATTATTGTATTTTTAATTTTATTTTGAGAGAGAGAGGGAGAGAGGGAGAGAGAGAAAGAGAGAGAGAGAGAGAGAGAGAGAGAGAGAGAGAGAGAGAATCCCAAGCAGGCTTCATGCTAGGCATGGAGCCTGATGTGGTCCTCAAACCCATGACCCTGGGATCATGACCTGAGCCAAAATCAAGAGTCAGACGCTCAATCAGGTGCCCCAAATTTGCCACATTATTAAAAACTGATTAAGATATTTTGTATTATATTAGAGGACATCACCAATTCATGCCTCCCTCCTCTGAAATAAAAATAACTCTGGAAAATCTGTAACCTTGAGCCCTGAATTACAACTATACCTTGAGGGACCATTTGGGCATTTCCAAATGGATTTTATATAGTTGCTTCTGAGTTATGAATATGTACTAATAATATTATGTTTATTTTCTGGATGGGTTGAAACACTCTTTTGTCAAAAATCCATAGCACACATAGTGGTTAACAAACTTTTAGATGTCCTGTTACCTACCTAGAGCATTCCATCTTATCTATTCAATTGTAGGGCAATATATTTTCTTTTGGTAATTATTCATGATTATACAAGAAGTTTTTCCTATTATTCAGAAATTTCACTGTCTTTTGAACACAAAAACTTCTGGGAATACTTAAGAGACATTATCAGAATTGGAAAATTACATTAAAGACCTCAAACTGAGGTTCTTCAGAGAGTCCAAGAAGCAGGTAGTTCATATAATTCACCTGCTGACCCCAAATCCGAGATCCTCAGAACAAGCGGAAAACTGCATGAAGTAGACAGCTTCCATGTAAGATCATGAGAATAAGAAAACACTGATTATCAGTGCTTTGTATACTTTTCACGTATTTTTATTCTTATTTTGTCATATTTATTCTTTTTATTACTTAATTATATACTTCTGATTTAGCCTATCATGATCTCCCTTACTCCTATCAATAACTTATTAAAGTTTAAGTTTTACTAGAGACAATCAGTTTGCTACAGTTAGGACAATCCTAACTCTATAACTCATCCTTTTACTAGCAAATCAATTTAAAGAACTGCTGTGGGGTTAAGTGACAATTTATGTGTATGAATTGTGCATGACTTTCCAATACTCTTGATGGACCTTGCCTTCTTATAAAGAGTCCATGAGATTAGAAACTTTTCTGGGGAAATAAATAATATCTAGTGGAACAGATTCCTAAGTATAACGTATTCCATCTACAGTAATAAAAAAAATTTGTGGCTGACTGAGCATATCATACAGTCCATGCCCTATTATTCAGTACAATAAGCCAGGTAAAATTCCCGGGATAAATGATAGAATTGCCTTCAATTTTCTTTTGACTAGAGGGGGATTTGCCCCATTGTTAATAGTGCGTATTGTACTTAGATTCATACCATAGACCAATTTATCTAAGAAAAGATAACTTGATTATGTAAGGTAGACTTAAGGCATTATTGGGACTAGTTTTCTTTCAGGCCTAAGAAATACTGGACCATGATTCTAGACTGCCTTCCATTTCCTTCTTATAACACCTTCAGCTAGTTTTGTTTGTGTCACAGCTGTTTGAGTTCTGCTTTTCAGAGTCTTAAATGCTTCTATGTAGCTGCTGTATGAACAAATAATTAAACAAATGATTCAGAGACAAAACCAGGACGAAACTATCCTGACATTCAGATGTCAGCTCATCTCAAAGAAAATCAATAATGGTGAAGGTCTGGACAGTTCCTGGTAATCTCTCCTAGGGCTATGGTTGAGTGAGGATCAAATGGTGGAATTAGGAATAAAAACCTTCTCACATTATTAAGAAAAGTCTGTGGCTATAATACAACATTATCAAAAGAATACAAATTGTGAAAGACAGAACAAAATGTATTTGGACAGTACCATATTCTATTGCCAGATGAAAAACAAAGACCTAAGGTCACCTGCTGTATTATGCGGAGTGAATACCAGACTTAAAAATATATATTGTTCCTTATTTATAATAAAAGGCACATCTTCATGTTGGAGGAAAATACTACATATAATAATATAAGGCTAATATCACTGCGCAGAAAATTATGTTGTTGATGACCTATTCAAATAATTATGTCTACATGTAGTATCTCAGTTATAACCTACATTTTGAAATTTCTTCTCATAGGTAAAGACCTAGTACCTCTGTTGCAAAAGCACAGATTATCAAAAATAAATAGGTTATCAAAGCAGGTAGAAATATTTAATCAATGAAAGGTTAAAATAGTGAAATTAACAAATAAAGGGATGGTAGAAAATATCATTTGAACCGTGTAAAGAATTAAGTAACTTTTCACTTACCTAAGACAGAACTCAATTCTTCAATCAACGTATCTAGTTTGACCTTCCCTTTATCTACAAGTCAAGACAAAATTTACACACTGAAAAATCCAAACTCAAAAAAAAATAAAGCATAAAACACTTAAATTATGAACTAGAGTAGAGCCTAGATGAAAGCCATTCACTATATCTTGTCCTTTTTTAAATTTATAATTCTTGGATTTTGATAGATAGCTCCATTATCTGCAAGGGACACTAAGATTGTTTGAATCATACAGTTTATCTTAGGTAAAATGTTCTCTTAAGTCTTTTGGATTCGTTCTGTTTCGAACTCCATGTTTCTTTAGGAATGGCTGATAACACATGACTGGTATACATTTAAAACTATTGTTTGTGGTATTATGTTGCTTTCTATCATTGGAGAAAGACAAAAAATTTCAGGAAAAGGATCAATGAAGAGCAGAGTGTGTGGTAAAACTAAAGCTTTTAAATTTTGCTTGAGGGAAAAATGTCATGTAGGGAGTGGAAAGATGATTTGAAAGAGATTGGTTGGAACCAACAGTTTAGACACTGACATCAGATTGCTTGGATTTGGGAATAGAGTAGTGGGGAAAAAAAAGATACAAATCTTGGCTCCACAAAATTTACATTAATTTGCTTTGTTTATGGCTGTATTCCTAAGGCTAAAATAGAGACTGCTAGGTGTTAGGTGTTTAATAGACATTGTTACATGAATGAATAAATTAATTTATCATAAAAATGCTTAGCACTGTGTCTGGAATATTGCAAGACTCGATGCATATAAGGTAAGAGGGGTTCACTGAAAGTCTTCTTTTTAATTAAAAAATTTCTTAATGTTTATTATTTATTTATTTTTGAGAGAGAGAGAGAGAGAGAGAGAGAGAGAGCGAGCAAGCAGGCCAGGGGCAGAGAGAGACTATCCTAAGCAGACTCCACGCTAACAGTGCAAGGCCTGACACAGGGTTTGAACTCAGGAACTGTGAGATCATGACCTGAGCCAGACACTTAACTGACTGAGCCACCCAGGCACCCCCAGTGAAAGGTTTTAATCGGAGGAATGACAAAGTCAGATTTTCACTCTGGTTAAGTCATTCAGGCTAGTGTGTACAGAATGAATTTAAGGCAGTGTGACCAGTGGCTGTTACACCAATCGGGAGCCTTCTGTAGCAGTAAGTGAAGGATGATGAAGATTCATCAGTAGGGTAGCAAAGTCAGAGAATATGTCTTTGGGATATGTTTAGGAGAGAAAATGAGGGAACATAAGTCAAAGATAGTTTGTGGCTTATTTCATGGGCAATTGTGGGTAGATGACAGCAGCAGAGGAATAAGAAAATAACTAGGAATGAATTTAACAGGGAAAATAGTTTACTTTTCATATGTTGAATTTGGATTTCCACTGGGATATCTATGTCTCAATATGGATTTGTTGATATAGGAGATCTCTTAATTGATCTCCGTTTAATCAACCTGATGGCCTGA